>NC_048227.1:69913174-69924485 GCF_002007445.2 Ailuropoda melanoleuca
ACATTCGTGGGCATGGATTTTTTTAAGTCCAGCTTCTATTTTCGTTTTTTCTTCTACTAACCCATCCTCCATTTCGCTAATGCGTTTCTCTGCCTCGGTGACCCTGGCCGTCAGAGCCTCTAATTTTGACTGCATTTGGCTCATAGAATTTTTAATTCCTGTNCGCTCTCATTTCTGCCCTTAGGGATTCTATATTCTCAGCAACGCTTTCTCTGATGCTTTTTTCAAGTTTACTCATCATCTTGACCATTGTTGCTCTGAATTCCATTTCTGATAATTGGGATACATCCATATGTATTAATTCTGTGGCCGAGGCCAATTCTGTGGCAGAGGCCACAGACTCATTATCTTTTCTTTGCTGGGGGGGACTTCTCCTTCTCGTCATTCTGATGAAGAGAGATTGCAGGGTTGTCCAGAGCCCAAGTGTTGACTGGGACCCAGGCCGTGCGCCCTTGTTTTATAGAGATCTTAGGGATGTGGGCTTCTTCTTTGAAGATTTTATTTATTTATTTGAGAGAGAGAGACAGACAGTCAGCAAGAAAGGGAACCCAAGCAGGGGAGTGGGAGAGGAAGAAGCAGGCTCCCAGCGGAGAAGCCCGATGAGGGACTCCTTTCCGGAACGCTGTGATCACGCCCTAATCTGAAGACAGGCACTTTATGAATGCGCCACTCAGGCGCCCTGGGTTGTGGGCTTCTTAATTTTTCAGCCTGCCTTCTGGGGGAGGGGCCTGCTGGGCCGATACTCAGGAAACCCTGTTTGGGTAGAGTCTCCATGTCCCCTGCGACAGGGGATGGGGATGGGCACCCTGTGAGCCAGTATTTCCTGGCTTTTTTTCTCTGGCGGCTTTCCCTGGCAGTTTGCTGTGCCTCTTCTGAGAGCCAGAGCAGTAGTGGCCGAAATTCAGCCTCTGTCACAGAACGGAGGGATTGCGTTCTCCACTGATGTTCTGGCCACTTTAACTCTGTTTCTGTTGGTGCTTCTCAACCCTGCAGCATCCCGGGCTGTGCGCCCCACTCCCGGAGTCCCAGCCCTCACTTCCAGGGCCAGCGCGTCTCTGTCCTTTGTGTTTCTAACCCCGCCAGCCGCCAGCTGCCCCGCACGCGCTCCCGAGCTCCCGAGCTCCCTGCTTCAGTCTGGTTCGCCTGTGCTTGGAGCGCCACTTTTCAGTCTGGTCGCGCTTTCACTCCTGAGCTCTCGGTTTCACTCTAGTTCGAGTGTGCGGTCAGGAGCTCCTGTTTTCAGTTTGGACACGGGCATTCCCAGGCTCACTGTCTCAGTCTGCTCTCTTGTGGGTGCTGGTCTGAGAGTCCAGCCCGCTCCCCAGCACAAGGGGCTATTGCTTTCTGGCGCCTGAGCGCAGAGGCTCCCTCCCCCTTCCCTTTATCTTCCTATATCTGTGCTCGGATTCACAGCTCCCCGATTCATACCTCAATACTCAGCACTGGAGATGTTCATTTGTAGAGATCCAGATTTATCTTCATGCATCTCAGGCTGATCTGTGGGTGTTCAGAATGGTCTGGTAGATATCCAGCTCGACTCGGACCAGCTGAGAAAGGGTCGCCTACTCCTCCTCCATCTTTTCTCCTCCTTGCAGAAAGTGGGTTGCCTTTCTGTTCATAGAGTTTCTGCTACTCTTTTCTTCATTCTCCAGTTGCATTCATAGGTATTCGGAATGGTTAAAACACAAGAACTTGAATAGTCAAAGTAATCTTGAAAAAGAAAAACAAAACTAAAGGTATCACAATTCCAGACTTCAAGTTACATTACAAAGTGGTACTAATTAAAATAGTATGGTACTGGCATAAAAATAGACACATACACCAATAGAATAGAAAATGCAGAAATAAACCCATAATTATATGGTCAATTAATCTTCAACAAAGGAGGAATGAATATACAATGGGAAAGACTGTCTATTCTGCAAATGGTGTTGGGAAAACTGGACAGCCACATGAAAAAGAATGAAACTGGACCACTGCCTTTCACCATACTCAAAAATAAACTCAAAATGGATCAAAATCCTACTTTTTTTTTTAAATAAAGATTTTATTTATTTATGTGACAGAGAGACAGACAGAGAGGGAACACAGCAGGGGAGTAGGAGAGGAAGAAGCAGGTTCCCAGCGGAGGAGCCCGATGTGGGACTCGGTCCCAGAACGCCGGGATCACACCCTGAGCCAAAAGCAGACGCTTAACGACTGCACTACCCAGGCGCCCCCAAAATCCTACTTTTAATGTTATAGTCTAGTTGGGAGGAAAGGAATCATCCCATGGACCAAGTACAATACATAGTACATAATGTGTTCTATTTTTATAACAACTTTGGAAATGAAGAAGTTATCAGTATTCCCATTAAAGATACAAATTCAACTGAGTCTCACAGAAGTTAATAACTTGTCCAAGGTCACCAAAAAATAGAGATGAATTATTTTCAAATAATTTTTATGGTTACTTTTGAAAATCAATTGCCTATTTCATCAGTCTGGAGCTCTTTCCTATGTAATAGCATTGCATATTTATATATGCTGTACTGAATTGCCCCCAGCTTTAAGAACTTTTCATACTTCACTAAGGAAAATATCCCATTATCTCCTGAATTTCATGTTTTAGCAACATAGCACATAAAGTCAAGCTACTCCATTGTGGAAAATAGTGTGTCTAGCTCCTGAAACCAATTTAGGAGTATATTCAACATATCTATCTTATAACGGTCAAAATAGCCTATGAAGCAATTTTCAACCCCATAAAATGGAATCAGAGCTCATTCCAGCCTTGGGTCCATCACATCATTAATATGTCTGAATTTTAGTAAACAATGAAAATTCCAAGACTTTAATAAAGGCCAACAAACTCTTTTGAGACCTTGTAGCAATAATAAAATAATATACTTTACAGAAGAAGCAAGCTTTAATCTTATGCCTGAACAACAACGAGAAAAGCAAATCTATGAGTTGTCTATGAGGATAGCATACTGAGGATAAAAATCTATGAGGATAGCATACTGAATCGTTATTGCAAAACAGAGTGCTGTTCTTGGTCATCAAAGTTTAAATAGAAGATTCTATATGTTATGATTACATTAGAAATGTTGATAAGCAGCATTTTATAGTAGTGTTTTTAGACAGAATAAATTTATAAACATGGTATCAATTGAGAAATAACTAGTCATAAATCTATTTCTGAGCAGTGAGTAATTAAGAGAAACATATGAAATAAGTGAAATTATCCTCTTCCATCTTGTTTTTTCTATGAAACTTCCAAATATGGTTCCAATCAATGGGAAGATCTTTGTGAATTCTACCTTTGCAAGTTTGATTAAAATTTTTTTTAATCCCACAAAACAACAACAAAAGTGAAATCTGTTGAATAATATATTTTTACTCCAAATTATTTTTCCAAATTCTCTGCCAAAGCAAACACATGGTATGTGTTAGTCAGCTGGGTCTGCATCAATTCCTCAGTTGTATGAACTACCCTGATTCTGTTGCCAAATCTATTACACTAAATCCCACTGTTTTTAAAACTTAACTCCAAACATCCTTTTAAGCTTGCAGAACATTCTAAATGTAGCGTAAATGTACACCATTTTTAAATTTTTGTTGTTGTTGTTTTTTAGCAAACTTTGGGAATATTCCTCTTGGATAGATCCTACATTATAAGTTCTTCTGGTACCTGCTAATAGAAAGGTCAAATACAGCCCTTTTTCTTTTTTGGCACAAAGTATAGAGGAAGGGGAAAGCTTACTTTATTTTTGTTAAGATTTTATTTAAACACTCTCAAAAGCAATAAGAGCTGTTAGAATAGTTTGACAAGAAATGTTATCAGATGGTTGGAATCCAGAATTTTAATGCACAAATGCGCATTTCATTCTTTCTCCCACAAACTCGTGTCACTGAAAAAGTCACTTAATTTACCATAAAATAAAAATTACTCATTCACCCTATGATGATTTTAACCCTCACCTAAAGAATATTATATTTATTGTTATCCTTAGTCTTCAATGATAAGGTTGATAGTGATTACCATCTCCTTGTTTCTGAAGAAAAAATACCTAAAAGAGAACACTAGCTCTTTCCATGACAAAGCATACATTTTTATGATAGCAATAAAAAAACAGCTATTTAATAGCCATGATGTGAATCTACTACAACCTTCAAAGGTTTCATTCTCAATTTATAGCACACTCTAGCCTTTAATTTTAAATTAAATAAATTTCCATTCAAGAAACGTGAGATATACCTACCTAATTTGGATATCGTATAATTCAATGTAACATTATATACCAACATCTCGTGATAAGTCAATGATTGAGAATTACAGAAGACAACATTTACAAGCCATCACCACCACATCCAACTACTCTGTCTTCCCTCTGGTGAAAATGGGTGAACTCTCAGCAAGAGCCAGCCTCTCCACTTGCATTCTGATCTCTTCTGCTTTCTCCAATACAATAACACTGCTTCAGCAATTCTCACTTCTCTCTCCTTCAACATCAAGTTTTCTACCTCTTCTGAATTATTCCATCAGCATATAAAAAAATCCTCTCAGTGTCTCATTTATCATTTCCTTACCTCTAGTAAATACTCCAAACACCACCTTCCCTTTAGAGGAAACACTTCAAAAGATTATCTCTACAAATTCTTAATCCCACTCACTCAAGATTTTCTTCCACCGCAATACCGGAACTGCTCTTGTGGAGGTCACCAATGACCTTCATGTTGGTAAACCCAATGGCTGCCTTTCAGTTCTTAAATAACTTGGTCTCTCAGCAGCTTGCAACAAACAATTGGTCATTCCCTCTGCCTCTTAACATTTTCTTTGATTTTTACTGTGGTCCCAGTTATCCTCCTTCTTTAACTGGCCATGCTATGGTAGTTAAAAAGCACAGGTTTCAGAGTCAGGGAGATCTACATATGAATCCTTGCTCTGCCTCTTACTAAATAATTTACCTTGGAGAACCAATTTTTCTGAGCCCCAGGTTCCTCATTATAAAAAGGATCTAAAAGTACTTAGACTCAGAATCATTTTTATAAAAATGGGTAAGAGCTTACTATTTGTAATAACATTGATGGACCTACAGAGTATTACCTATGTATGCTAAGTGAAATAAGTCAGAAAGAGATAAATACCATTTGGTTGCACTTTTATGTGGAATCTAAAAAGCAGATGAATAAACAAAAAGTAGAATCAGACCTATAAATACAGAGAACAAACTGATGATTGCTAGAGGAGAGGAGGGTGGGGAATATGCAAAATGGGTGAAAGGGAGTGGGAGATACAGGGTTTAAGTTATGGAATAAATAAATCACAGGAATAATAGGTACAGCATAGGGAATATAGTCTATGGTATTATAATAGCATTTTATGGTGACAGATGGTAGTTACACTTGTAGTGGGCATAACAAAATGTATAGAGTTGTTGAATCACTATATTATGAACCTGAAACTAATGTAACATTGTATGTCAACTATATTCAAAAAATTATTTTTATAAACTTTAAAGGAAATCACAAAATTTAAACAAAATAAAATTGTCATTTTTGCAGTGATTCATATTCATCATTAATAAAGAATAATATTGTCCAAATATATGTGATAAACTGTAATTGCTTTTGTGAGAATTATTTTTCACTAAATATTTCACTATATAGAAATTCAAAAAATTATTTTTCACTATATTAAAAGATTAAGAAAATTACAATATATTTTCCTCACTAGTTTTAATTATAAAATATAATTTTATAAATAAAATAGTTTTTAAATATGCTTTCCCTGAAGAGTTTCATGTTCAATTCTAAAATATAATTATAGTATTCAACAAAGGCATTTTAAAATAATACAATTAGATGTTAATTATTTTGGTGAGCTCATCTTACACTGAGCTTTATTTTAAAGTTGGTCTTTTTTGTCTGATGATCCTAGGCTGTTCATCTTACAGAAATTTCTTCCACCATTCTTCTCCACAGGATATCTCCACTCACCTATCTCCGTTTCCAAGGTAAAGAGATTGCACTTGACAAAACCCATTATTGGCTCCATTCCCAAATCCATAGATTTCTATTTTCCATAGATTTCTGTCTCCTTATCTCCCAATATCCACAATGACTATCACCAACTCAAGCTCTAGAAAAATAAAAAAATAACTCATTTCCACAAATATTCTAAGGCCCTACCTAATCTATTCTTCTTATTAGAGGATAGGAAAGGTGAAGTACTGCCATACCAAGCAGTTCAAGTTCACAAAGTTAGTTTATGAAAAAGTTGGACCTCGAATCCATTTTGGTAAATGCCCCACCCCTGCTTTGTTTGGAGTTTTGGGTTTGTTCTTTCATTCTTTCTTTATTTTTTTTTTTACTTTACTATACAGCCTCAATTATTTTCTCCATTTTACTGTACAGCTACACATGTTAACTGTGTTGTTTCTTTTTCTTATCTTAACACATACATGTGTGGTTTTAATAAACATTTTACTGTTGCAGAATATTGTAAGTGGAGCATTAAGTTATTGGTATGGTAAAAGCCTGAAGAAATGCAAATGCACTTCACTTATTAACTTTTTGCTTATTTTTTAAATTGTAAAAATAAATTGGGTATATAACAATTTGTTTGAATTTTTATTAATATTTTTATGGAATATCTTATATTTGTCAGCTGATGTCAACTGATGTAACAAGAATTCACATTCTGCATCAGATCCCAAAAACAGAACATGAACTTGAGTAGAGATCTAACTCCTAAGCTCAAGACCCTGGGCTGCATCAGGCTCACTGCTCAGCAGGGAGTTGCTTGCCCCTCTCTTTGGTGCTTACCCTGCTTGTGCTCTCTTTCTATCTAATAAATAAATAAAATCTTAAAAAAAAAAACACTTGACTTATTTGCATACTAAGAAGTGCACTGTCTACTTACTATATGAAAAAGGATTTTAAAATGCACTCAAGAGGGAGGAGTTAAGATGGTGGAGGAGTAGGAGACCACTTTTTCACCCGGTCCCGAGTCAAGCTGGATAGGTACCAGACCAGCCTGAACATCCATGTACACAGTCTGAAACGCAGGAAGATACATCTGGATCTCTACAAATGAACATCTCCAGCACTGAGTATTGAGGTATGAAGCGGGGAGCCGTGAAACCATGCCCAGATATCAGAAGATAAACGGAAGGGGGCGGGAGCCGCCACGTTCGGGCACTAGGAAGCAGTAGCCACCTGCACGGGGAGTGGCCGGACTCACGGACCAGCACCTGCGAGAAAAAAGACTGGGACCGTGAGCAGGGAGTGCGCGCCACCAGGCATCTAACGGAACTCCGGTGTGCTCACTGGATCCAGACTGAGACCTGGAGCACTGGGAGCACACGAGAATGGCTGGCAGCTGGCAGCGTTAGAAACACAAAGGACAGAGACATGCCAGCCCTGGAAGTGAGGGCTGGGGCACCGAGTGTGGAGCGCACATCCCGGGATGCTGCAGGGTTGAGCAGCACCAACAGAAACAGAGCTAAAGTGGCCAGAACATCAGTGGAGAATGGTCTGCAATCCCTCTGTTCTGGGAGGCTGAGATTTGGCCACTGTTGCTCTGACTCTCAGAAGAGGCACAGCAAACCACCAGGGAAAGCCGACAGAGAACAAAAGCCTAGAAATACTGGCTCACAGTGTGCCCACCCCCATCCCCCCTTGCAGGGGACGCAGAGACTCTACCCAAACAGGGTTTCCTGAGTATTGGCCCGGCAGGTCCCTCCCCCAGAAGGCAGCCTGAAAAAGCAAGAAGCCCACATCCTGGGGCACCTGGGTGGCACAGTCATTAAGCGCCTGTCTTCTGCTCAGGGTGTGATCCCGGCATTCTGGAAAGGAGTCCCTCATCGGGCTCCTCCACTGGGAGCCTGCTTCTTCCTCTCCCACTCCCCTGCTTCTGTTCTCTCTCGCTGGTTGTCTCTCTGCCACATAAATAAATAAAATCTTTAAAGAAGAAGCCCACATCCCTAAGATCCCTATAAAACAAGGGTGCACAGCCTGGGTCCCGGTCAATAATTTGGGCTCTGGACAACCCTGCAAACTCTCCTCACCAGAATGACGAGAAGGAGAAATCCCCCCCAGCAAAGAAAAGACAATGAGTCTATGGACTCTGCCACAGAACTAATGGATGTGGATATAACCAAATTATCAGAAATGAAATTCAGAGTAACAATGGTCAAGATGATGAGTAGACTTGAAAAAGTATTAATGAAAATGTCAATGACAATATAGAATCCCTAAGGGTGGAAATGAGAGTGAATCTGGCAAAAATTAAAAATTNTGAGAGTGAATCTGGCAGAAATTAAAAATTCTATGAGCCAAATGAGGTCAAAAATAGAGGCTCTGACGGCCAGGGTAAATGAGGCAGAAGAACGTATTAGCAAATTGGAGGATGGGTTAGTAGAAGAAAAAACGAAAATAGAAGCTGGTCTTAAAAAAATCCACGCCCACGAATGTAGATTACGGGAGATTACTGACTCAATGAAACGATCCAATGTCAGAATCATCAGCATCCCCGAGGGGGTGGAGAAAAATAGAAGTCTAGAAGAGATATTTGAACAAATTGCAGGTGAAAACGTCCCTAATTTAGCGAGGGAAACAAACATTCGTGTCCAAGAGGCAGAGAGGACTCCTCCCAAGCTCAACCACGACAAACCTATNATCCAAGCTCAACCAGGACAAACCTACGCCACGGCATGTCATAGTGCAATTCGCAAATATTAGATCCAAGGATACAGTATTGAAAGCGGCCAGGGCAAAGAAATTTCTCACGTACCAAGGCAAAGGTATCAGGATTACGTCAGACCTGTCTACAGAGACCTGGAATGAGAGAAAGGCTTGGGGGGGCATTTTTAAAGCTCTTTCAGAGAAAAACATGCAGCCAAGGATCCTTTATCCAGCAAAGCTGTCATTCAGAATTGATGGAGAAATAAAGACCTTCCAGAATTGCCAGTCATTAACCAATTTCATAACCACAAAACCAGCCCTACAGGAGATATTAAGGGGAGTTCTATAAGGGTAAAAAGTCCCCAAGAGTGATACAGAACAGAAAGTCACATCCAATACAAACAAAGACTTTGCCGGCAACATGTCATCATTAAAATNATACAAAGACTTTAAAGAGAAATGGCATCATTAAAATCATATCTGTCAATAATCTCTATCAATCTAAATGGCTTAAACTCTCCCATAAAACGCCACAGGGTTGCAGATTGGATAAAAAGACATGACCCATCCATTTGCTGTCTACAAGAGACTCATTTTGAACCCAAAGATGCATTCAGACTTAGAGTAAGGGGATGGAGTACCATCTTCCATGCAAATGGACCTCAAAAGAAAGCTGGGGTAGCAATTCTCATATCAGATCAATTGGATTTTAAACTAGAGGCCATAGAGAGAGATACAGAAGGGCACTATATTATTCTTAAAGGAAGTATCCAACAAGTGGATATGACAATTATAAATATCTATGCCCCCAACAGGGGAGCAGCAAGATACACAAGCGAACTCTTAACCACACTAAAGAGACATATATATAAAAANAGCCAACTCTTAACCAAAATAAAGAGACATATAGATAAGAACACAGTAATAGTAGGGGACCTCAACACCCCACTATCAGAAATAGACAGAACACCCTGGCAAAAACTAAGCAAAGAATCAAAGGCTTTGAATGCCATACTAGACGAGTTGGACCTCATAAATATGTATAGAACACTACACCCCAGAACCAAAGAATACTCATTCTATTCTGATGCCCATGGAAAATTCTCAAGAATAGACCATGTTCTGGGACACAAAACAGGTTTCAACTGATACCAAAAACTGAAATTATTCCCTGCATATTCTCAGACCACAATGCTCTGAAATTGGAACTCAACCACAAGGAAACATTTGGAAGAGACTCAAACACTAGGAGACTAAGAACCTTCCTGCTCAGGAATGACTTGATAAAACAGGAAATCAAAAATCAATTTAANCAAATTAAACAATTTATGGAGACCAACGAGAATGAATACACAACGGTCCAAAACCTATGGGATACTGCAAAGGCAGTCCTAAGGGGGAAATACATAGCCATCCAAGCCTCACTCAAAAGAATAGAAAAATCTAAAATGCAGTTTCTATATTCTCACCTCAAGAAACTGGAACAGCAACAGAGGGACAGGCCTAACCCACTGACAAGGAAGGAGTTGACCAAGATTAGAGCAGAAATCAATGAATTAGAGACCAGAACCACAGTAGAGCAGATCAACAGGACTAGAAGCTGGTTCTTTGAGAGAATCCATAAAATTGGCAAACCACTGGCAAGACTTATCCAAAAGCAAAGAGAAAGGACCGACATTAGTAAAATTATGACTGAAAAGGGAGAGGTCACGACCAGCACCATTGAAATTGCAAGGATTATTAGAAACTTTTATCAACAGCTATATACCAAAAAACTAAGCAATCTGGAAGAGATGGAGGCCTTCCTGGAAACCTATAAACTACCAAGAGTGAAACAGAAAGAAATTGATTTCTTCAACAGGCCAATTAATTAAGAAGAAATTGAGTCAGTGATAAACAACCTTCCAAATAATAAAACTCCAGGCCCAGACGGTTTTCCTGGGGAATTCTACCAAACATTCAAAGAAGAAATAATACCTATTCTCCTAAAGCTATTTCAAAAAATAGAAACAGAAGGAAAGCTACCAAACTCATTCTATGAGGCTAATATTACCTTGATCCCCAAACCAGGCAAAGACCCCCTCAAAAAGGAGAATTACAGACCGATTTCTCTAATGAATATGGATGCCAAAATCCTCAACAAGATCCTTGCTAATAGAATCCAACAGTACATTAAAAGGATTATCCATCATGACCAAGTGGGATTCATCCCTGGGATGCAAGGGTGCTTCAACATTCACAAATCAATCGGGGTCAAAGATTTTATCCAGAAAGAAAAATTCAAAAATCATATGATTCTCTCAATTGATGCAGAAAAAGCATTTGACAAAATACAGCATCCTTTCCTGATTAAAACCCTTCAGAGTATAGGAATAGAGGGTACATTTCTCAATCTTATAAAAGCCATCTATGAAAAGCCTACAGCGAATATTATTCTCAATGCGGAAAAGCTGGAAGCCTTTCTCTTAAGATCAGGAACACGACCAGGATGCCCACTCTCGCCACTATTATTCAACATAGTACTCGAAGTCCTTGCAACAGCAATCAAAAGACAAAAAGGGATCAAAGGTGTCCAAATCAGCAAAGAAGAAGTCAAAATGTCTCTCTTCACAGATGACATGATACTCTATATGGAAAACCC
>NC_048227.1:69924585-69924811 GCF_002007445.2 Ailuropoda melanoleuca
ATTGTTGGTGGGAATGCACGTTGGTACAGCCACTCTGGAAAACAGTGTGGAGGTCCCTTAAAAAGTTAAAAGTTGAGCTACCCTACGACCCAGCCATCGCACTACTGGGTGTTTACCCCAAAGATACAGATGAAATGAAGAGAAGGGCCATATGCACCCCAATGTTCATAGCTGCATTGTCCACAATAGCTAAATCGTGGAAGGAGCCGAGATGCCCTTCAACAGA
>NC_048227.1:69925139-70022902 GCF_002007445.2 Ailuropoda melanoleuca
AAAGGGCACGTAATTGCATGGTGCACTGGGTGTTATATGCAACTAATGAATCATCAAACTTTACATTGGAAACCAGGGATGTACTGTATGGTGACTAACATAATATAATTAAAAAACATTTAAAAAAATAAATAAATAATATAAAATAAAATTAAATAAAATGCACTCAAAAGTATTCATTTCCCCCTTCCATTTGAGTCTCAGTATATTGAACTCCCAAAATTCATCTCCAAACAAGGCTTTTGTAAGATTTTTTGGTTCAGATTATTGGACAGTCTCATTATTTTGACAGAGATGTCTTTTTAAAAATACTATTGTAAACTTTTTATCCTACAGTATATAAGATAAATGGTTAATTTTGACAAGACAATTCATTCATAAGTGATGTTGCCAGTCATATAAACTGTTTACTAGATGTCAAAGGAGCTTCGTATTCAGCAATGGCACCTTTGTGGGATAGAAAGTGGCATTTCATCTTTCATTGCACTAAAACTGGTGCAGTGCCTATACTAATATTGGCTGATGTAAATACCCATTTCAAATAAAGTTTATAATATAGAAATGATTAGGCAGACATTACAAATAGCAATAATCTCTTCTGAATCTCAATTTTTATAATATGCAACCAAATAATATATTATTACATTTTGATATAGATGGGGTAATCCTCTGATAGCAGCTTCAAAAGTTTTTTTAAAGTCCTCATATTCAAAATATTAGCAGAAACTTCAATATCCCTACTGGAATAGTAACTCAGAAATGTACATTTCAGTCACTGAGGAAGGCCTTTCAATCGGCATGCAGCTCTTAACTCAAAATGGAATGTAATATTTAATGCATTAGTATATAGGCAACATTGGAATAGATTAAAATAATCAGAGGAATTTTAATAATTGAAAATAATGTCTTAGGAGCTTAAATTTCTGAAATCTATCCTTCCTGGCCTATATCAGAAATGTTCTACATGCTTTTGGCTCACATTTTAAGGGTGCATTAACAGAGTTCTGAGTTGTTCAGAATTTACCAGGAGTCATGAATTGATTTTGTCTTCATCTCCATCTTACCAACTGCATGAAATGACTTTTTCATTATATTTTAAGAATCTCTGATGATAATTCAATAGCATTCCTATTGTTAAAACATCTTGATTCAATATTAATATTTTATATGCAAAGCTTAAGATTTTATCATTTAATGAAAATTTTATTGTATATATACTACTACTAGGTCTTTTAAAAATGGTAAATGTGCTTGCATTAGATATTATAGAAATAAAACCTTTCAATAGTGAATCAGTCACTAGAATCAATACTACCTACACAATATGTGAGACTAAATGCATACAGTATGTTTACAGCCAGAGAGTATACTGAGCAGTAAATTCACTGCATTTTACGAATCAGGCCATTTCCTGAAAGTTTTTGGTACACGCATGAGTTATTTACACATATTTTACTTTTATGTTTTGGGGGTTATAAGACCACACAAAATGGAAAAAAGTATTACCTCACAGAATATTTTTTAGGTCACATAATATTATTTATTTAATATGGATGAAAATTTAATTAAAATATATTTACATCTTATACCATATATATATATGTATATATATGCAGAATATAATTAAAATCCCCCACATCCCAAAGTACTACCTACTTTTATGGAAAGGTAGTTATTCAACAAATATACTTAGGTTTATGTTATATTCTAGAGATGCTAGATTCCAAGGATCCTAAAAGGATGATGTATCATTTAGGCAAGAGATAGACATGTAAATGAATAAATTACATTGTCTGTAAAAGACTATAAGAGTAAATATTTCTATGAAAGCAAGTAAGTAGTGTCTACTTACCTGGAGAATTAAATAAATGTTAGAAGATATAAAATTGGTGCTGAGTCTTAGGGTCTAAGTAAAGGTTTGTCAAACAATTAACATAGAACCCAATTAATACAGGACATTTGATCTTTTTTACCTTGTAACATGGAATTATGCACTGACGATAGATTTAAGGGAGTAGAGGCTGAAAGGCCAATAATTAGATGGCCACTATAAAAGAAGTTAGAATGAAGTTTATTGAAAATGTATATGACCTAAATTAAGGCAAGTCTTATTAGGATGTAGAGTAGGAGACATACACATTATGCACTTGAAGGTATATTTTGGCAGCACAGGATGCAAGAGAAATTCACATAATCAAATACTGGAGATTATCCTGATATATGGAATAGAAGACTCAGAAAAGACTGAAGAGTAATGTTCAAATGAAGTGAACAGGAAAGAGTAATGTCATAGTCACTGAAAAAGAGCATTGAAAGTAGTTTCACAATGGTCAACAGTGTCAAATACCATAGAAGGACTAATTACATGGGATGATGCCTGGAAATGTGCCTTTGCGTTTGAAAATCGGGAGGTGAGGGTAGACCAGTTGTAGTATAACAGTGGGAACAGATGTCAGATTGTACTGGATTGAAGAATGAAGAATAGATGGAGAGGTAGAATTGGGATACAGAATGAGAATACGATTTCATAAAGTTTGCAGGGAAAGAACAGATGGTAAAAGTATAATAGATCAGATTAGGGGAAAGTTTTCCTAGGTTGTGAGTGCATAGGTAGTTTAAGAAGGAAGACCAGTGGAGGAAAAGTGACTAAAGACTCAGGACAGAGGAAGGAATTTGTGAACAGAGACCTTGATGAGGCAGGAAGTGATAATAACTCATAGTAATAGTAATTGTTCATGCTGTGTACCAGGCAGTGCCCTTCATGTTTTTAATGTTAACTAATACAATCAGCTTCAGAACCTTATGAGATGTATGCTTTCGTTATATCCATCTTAGAGAAGGAAAAACCGAAATACTAAGTGGCCCAAGTCAAGGAGGGAAAATTATAGCCCAGGCATCTGGGAATCAAAGACTGTTCTCTTAACGACTGTGTTCCACTGCCTCTGAGGCCTTTGGAAAGAACCTGAAACACAGATTCTCCTAAAATAGAAAAGAAGGAACTGAAGAGTGACATCAAAGATACATACAGAAGTGGAGGAAAGGGGGGAAAAAAGTGGAGGGGAGAGAAGCTGAGTAGATACTTACTTGATAATTTGTATTTTCCTTATAGCATAAAAGACAAACATCATCTATTGATGATTAGGTATTTGGAGAAAGGGTAAAAAGTTTTGAGAAACAAACAATCATTTTTTTCATGTATTGGAAGATTAATGTAGTTCATATGGCAATACTACTCAAAGGGATCTACAGATTCAATACAATTCTATCAAAATTTTTTACTCTTCATTTTAAAATTGCTGTAAGTCCACTGCAGTACATTTCCTTTCAGACATTATAGTTTTCATCTTAAAGATACACAGGTTCTTGTTTATATTTTTCATTTATCTACTTCACATTTTCAACTGATAGAATACAGTTATAACAATCATTTTTAACCCTATATCCCAAAATGTTGCATCCAAACAAGCCCTTTTGAGATCATTGTTCTAATAACCACCTCAATGTATCAATAAATTCACTGTAGTTAGACCTGAGCAGCTGGTCAGCTACAAATTCTGTCCTGACCACTTAAAGTCTCTGAAGCAATAGAAGATCTTGGCATTACTGCTTGACTGACCCTGATCAGTTTACAGAACAACCTGTCTTAATTGGAGTCAAAGAAACCTAAGTACTGGGGCATTAATAGTTTATGGTGGGTATAAAGCAAGACAGTTCACTAGCAGGATTTTCTATTGAAGATGTATTTATAAATGATATTCTAAAATGATGTATCTATTCTGGCAAATGTTGTGTTGTATAAGCATATGTCATTGATGACTATCAGAAACACACTCCTATACAATAAGAAAGTGCTTCTATATACCTCAGCTCCACCGTAAGAGACAAATTTTCATACTGAAAAATATTTTTAGAGATATAGTTCTTTCTCCTCTTTCTTCCTACAAGCATAATAAGCAGTAAAACTTGGCGAAGGCTGAAATAGGTAGCTTAGGTTTTACGTTCCATATCCCTGAGTATACCAGATTATCTTCTAACACTGATTTTGTAATGTTCTGCCTTGCCTGGTTTTCAAATATTACAAAGAAATATGTTTCTACTACTCTTCTTGGAAGATTAATTCTCCTCCCATCTTTAATGCCATATTCAATCATTAAAACACCCATGTAAATTATTTCTCACAGTGGAAGTTTTACTTGTTGAACTTTTTTTATTACAATATAATAGAATTTTATATCCTAAAATAAGAATATATACCCTCCACAACAGGGTAGTTACCTAATCTGATAATATTTTACATATGTGAGTAATGATATGACTGGCTATTCAAAAAAGAATAGTAATTCATTACCACCCCAGTAGAAATCTTTCCCTCCCTAAAGATAGAAGTGATGAAGCAAAATGATCTTTAAAAGTAAAATCACAGGAGCGCCTGGGTGGCACAGCGGTTAAGCGTCTGCCTTAGGCTCAGGGCATGATCCCGGCGATATGGGATCGAGCCCCATCTCGGGCTCCTTCACTATGAGCCTGCTTCTTCCTCTCCCACTCCCCCTGCTTGTGTTCCCTCTCTCACTGGCTGTCTCTATCTCTTGAATAAATAAATAAAATCTTTAAAAAAAAAAAAGTAAAATCACAGGTTTAAAAGATGGCAACTGGTTTTAGGGTTGTCTTACATAGAGGGAAATGTGACCTATTTAGAAATATTTTTTTATAAAAACAGGTCTCAAGAATATTAAGCTATCATTTATTCTTTGATATGGTTCATTTTTGCTTTTTTTCCCCTTTGTTCTTGTTTTTCATTCATTTTATTCATTATTTGGCACCAGACTCAATGAACATATTTCTTCTGTGACCTAGAATTGACTTAGTACATTGTAAAAATGAAAATAATGAAATTGATATATTTTATATTGGGACAGAATCCAGAAATTATATATAAAGGGATGTGTGTGTGTGTGTACGTATTCCTTATTTTCTTTGAAACTTTGAAAAATTATAGTTGTCACATTTCCAAGACAGAGTGTTTACAATAAATTTGAAAAGGTATAATATCTTTTAAATTGATCCTTTAAGACTAAATCTAACTTATACACAATAATACCTATTGGTGAAGAAGCATCAGCACTATCATACCATAACACTGCCTTTATGCTTTATAAAAGGTCAACAGAACTACCTTTATTGTGAAACTATTTTGACAATATTAACTGTTAGGAAAATAGACAAGGAGAATATTTTCACTAAAGTGACTTATTTGCTGTTAAAACTTGCTGTGCAGTGACTTGACAAGGCCGTGTGCTGGGGAAAAGGAGGGTTTATCAAATGGAATAGTTTGGCCCTGAGATCAAAGAGTAATAAGTAGAAGTAAGACACAACAGAAGCTGCTATGAGCAGGAAAAGGACATACCATTGGTTATTCCTTCATTCAACAAGATCTTAATTAAGATCTAAATAAACTTGAGCATAAATTTTGGCAGGTCTTCAGGGTGAGGAGAACAGAAGACAAAGCCTAGAATCTCCCTAAGTTGGAGAACTTAATAGCCTTGTCTAATAGAAATACAAGGTAATCCATGCGCATACTTTTAAATTTTCTAATAGCCACATTTTCAAAAGTAAAAGCAGGTTAAAATAATTGTAATTGCATATTTATTTAATTCAAAATTTTCAAAATATTTCAATGTGTAATCAATAGAAAAATTTATTAGTGAGTACATTACTTTTTTTTTTGTACTAAGAAATGAAGGCCTGGTCTGTATTTCATACTGTCAGCATGTATCAATTCTGACCATTCAAGTGATGAATAGTCACATGTGGCCAATGAATGTAGTATTTGACAGCGCAGGCATAAACACTCAGATTAAAAGGCACAAATAATCAGGCTGGATTGAAAAAAAAAAAAAGACCCAACAAAATAATATCCACAACAAATAAACTTTAAAGAAATAGACGCAGCTAGATTAAAAGTAAAAGGATAGGACTTCCACTTGTATCAAATGGAATAACATCCCCCCACATGGATAAACTTTGTGAAAGAATAGTTACAAAGACATTGGACTCAAGCAGTGAAGGACAGTAATTCCTGAGACACAGGAAACAAATAAGGTGAAACTTCTGAACATCCAGCAGACTATCCAAAGAAATTTCTACCTGTGGTACAAGAAAGGGTTCCACACAAAGTCCACCTGGACCTGAGAGTCGAGGGAAGCTTAAACAACTGGAATTCACAGAAGAGGGTGTCATAGAGAAGAGAGCGGCTCTGAAAGAGAACTCCAGCAACCTGTAGAGGCCACCTTGACAAAGAAGGTAAGACCAGCACATATACTCTAAGAAACTACCTGTGGCCAAGAAAAAAACCATTAGGAAGGATTGGAGGGGAAATCCTTGAAGCTCACACACATCCCTGTTCACATCAGCTAGGGAAAAAAGGAGGGAAGGAAGGAGGGAAGGAGGGAGGAAGGCAGGCAGGAAGGCAGGCTGACTCTCATAATTTATAGAGTACCTAGAAGGGTTTTGCCTCTGTGGTAGGGAAAAATTAGCTCTAGACTAAATACTATTCTGGTCCTGCCTAACAAAAGCTTAAAAACAAAATCAAAAATGGTCAAAATATTTCCAAGTAGTATAACTGCATCTCATAACAAAGTTCAAGAATATTTTTAGGAATACAAAAATATCCAGGGCACAACAAGATAAAATTCATAATGTCTGGCATCCAATAACAAAGTAGCGGGCATGCAAAGAAGCAATATTACATAATTCACAATGAAGAGAAAAATCAATGACTCAAAACCAACCTGAAAACTACCAGATGATAAAATTAGTAGATAGGACAATAGAAATTATTATACTTATATTCCACATTTTTAAAAAACTAAAGAAAGTTTAAGCATGATATGTAGATATAGAAGGTATTTTTAAAAACCACAAGATGAACTTCTGAAAAATGAAAATTATGATATTGAAAATGAAAAATACACTGGCTAGGACAAACAACAGATAAGAAATTTAGAAGAAACAGTAAATTTCAAGATAGCATAGAAAATATTCACAATGATATACAGATAGAAAAAAAGGCTGAGAAAAAGAAACAGAGCACCAATGATATATGAAAAGATTTTTAGTGCTTTATCCTATATGTAATTGAAGACTTTGAAAGAGAATGGGTGGGAGTGGACAGAAAAAATATTTAAAGAAATAAAGTGGAAACTTAAAATTTGATGAAAATTGTTAATATATACGTCCAAGAAGCACAATAAAACCCAAACACAAGAAAAGGCAGAAAAATACACTAAATCAGAGCATCAAATTGTTTTAAATGATTAAGAGAAAAATGTTAAAAACAGCCAGAGAAAAATGCAATTAACATAAAAAGAACAAAGGTAAGAAATGATAGCAGAATTCTCATTGGAAGCAATGCAAGCTAGAAGATGGTGAAGCAGCATCATAAAGTACTAAAAGAAAAAAAAAACAACCTATCACTCTATAACTCCTCACTCCCAAAAAAATAAATAAATTCATAAATAAAAAAGGGTAAAATCATTAACACTGAAAATGTTTTATATATACCCTTTATGTGTGAAGCTATTTGCAATAGAACACTTCTTGTCAATTCTTTATTTAAAACAGAAAAATGTTCCAATGCAAAGAGATGGTTATTTTTTTTCTTGAAAATTTATGAATTAAATATTTCTTAATTTAAGGACTGGGAAATGAGTGTTGGTAATATTCGCTACTGTGAATAAAGCAATGTAAGATGTAATAAGTGTGAATAAAAAATAATCACTAAAGCTACTTGAATGAGGGTAATAGTATTTTACTGCTTTGTAAATTGGCAGAGAGACTGCGTAATAGCTATCTGTAGGTCTTGCATTTTGCTTCTTAATAAACTGATTATTAGCAAGTGTAATAGATATATTTTCTGAAACAAGAAAAATCATTTTTAAAAATGAATAAGTGAGGTAGTTTTCTTTAACTATAACCATTCGTAAGCATTAAAACCTTGAGACTTTTACTTATCCAGCATATTTTAAAGGGAAATTACCTATGCAGTCTACCTTCCTGACAGTAGAATAGTGACTATAAATATCCATGAAGGCCACCTGTTCAATCTCTTCTTTTTCAAAATACTTAATGGGCTCCTTTGGTTTGAGACTCTTTAAAGATAGCAAAAGTATATGTTACTTACTGAACCCATATTTATAATGAACAGTTCATTTACATCATTACATGTACCACAAACCAGAAATAATATATAGAATCAATGAAAATATTCTGATATTTAAATTCTGATAAATTAGTGATATTTCTCCTGAAAACTTTAGCCTCAGAAACACCAAGTGAAATATCTTGTCCTCATCCATATCACATTCTTTCATTGTTCCAGAACTGAGTAATATTCCATTCTGATATATAACGATCTTAATACTTACTGATGACAAAATTAATATTCTAAAGCCAGGCTACTTTCTAGCTTATCTGTTAAAAACCTCAAGGTTTGGTAATTAAAATTTATACAAGCCCTACAAACCACATTTCCAAAGCTCTATTTCTTCATTTTTACTCTATAAATATATGAACTATTGAAAATTCAAAGACACTATTGAAAGTGAAAATGTTTCATTCATTACTACAAAATACTTTTCAGGGGCTCCTGGGTGGCACAGTGGTGAAGCGTCTGCCTTCAGCTCAGGGCGTGATCCCGGCGTTCGGGGATCGAGCCCCACATCAGGCTCCTCTGCTATGAGCCTGCTTCTTCCTCTCCCACTCCCCCTGCTTGTGTTCCCTCTCTCGCTAGCTGTCTCTATCTCTGTCAAATAAATAAATAAAATCTTTAAAAAAAAACCACAAAATACTTTTCAAAGTAAGGGAAAAAGCTCTCTCGCTTGATGGGAAGAGTCTAAAGTCATAACTTTATATGAGGTGGAGTGGGAGATAATATACTTCAGACTATTTTCTTGAAGACGATTTCTGTACTCTGAGGAACTCGCTCTTAATTTCCAGTTTTCCACCACTAAAATATCATCTTTCAACTTACTGGCTAATTCTTTTAAAATCATAAACACAGTTACATCATGACAATGTTTTATAAATTTTTCTGACCAGTGGCAATCTGTTAGTTGCTATTAAGCAAGACGGTCCCGCGGCCACAACATGGTCATAAAAGGAAGGGTGCAGGTAGTAGGTGAGAAAGGAGATCAGGAATTAAGAATGGCTCCCACCTGAAGAAAGAAACCTTGATGGTCTCTTCTAAGGATAAATTTTATCTTCTCTCTCTCTAAATATTTTAAGGGAAAGAGAAGTATCGAATAAGCATGTGAACTGTCATAAAATGTTTTTAAAATGTATTATGTTGTAGTGTACTGACAGTGATACTCTACAACATGAAAAAATAAACATACCTTAATTTTAAACATTTTGTCTTAATTGTAAAGTTTAAATGTCATGGTATTACCATTCATTACCTAAACTGTTCCCATGCTTAATGCTTATTATATATAAATACAAAGAAAACAAATAGGTGTGATATGCTGAAATATGAACATACAAGAAAATGAAACACAAATGAAAAAAACAATGCAAAGCTTCAATGAATTTTGCCTTTTATACCTAAATGGCTTGTCTTATGACAAGGAATACAACACATTGGTAAGTTACATATTTCTATTTCCTCTCTATCAGGTGACAAACTAAATGCAAACATGTCAAGCCATTTTCATTAAGTATAAAACTCAGACCATTATTTATTAAGAGTATCCAGTGAGGAGTATTTTGATAAGAAGGAAGGAAACACTTCTCAGATGGAAAGTCTAGATCCCCTTACAATAATTGAAACTGCGTGTATTCAGCTGAGGTCCTCTGTGGTATCAAGGCAGAGTTTTCACTTAACCACTTGATAGCTTACATTTTCATCCAGCTCAAAACACAGGGTTCTAAATTCTGAGTGTACACACAGAATGATGGGCAAAATTTTGCTTTTGGAACAGAAAAACAAGTAACTAGAGGCAGTCATTTATTCTCCTCAATTTATTTTACTCATTAAATAAATTAATTTTTTTAAAAAGTTTTATGTATTTATTTTAGAGAGAGAGAGCACACTCAGGAGTGGGGGAGAGGGGCAGAGGGAATCTCAAGAGAGAATCTCAAGCAGACTCCTCACTGAGAGTAGAGCCCAACATGGGGCTCCATCCCAGGACCCTGAGATCGTGACCTGACCCGAAATCAAAAGTGGGATACTCAACCAACCAAGCCACCCAGGCGCCCCAAATAAATCAACTTTATGAATATTGACTACTATCTAGTTTCTCTGAAATATTTTAGGAAATACAAAGATGCATACAATAGGGTTCTTGCCTTCAGAGACCTAACCAAACAGTTGAGGAGACTAATAGATATGAAACAGAGAATAATAATTAATAATACAATAAAGTAGTAAATTAAGCTCACTTAGTAGGATTTAAGTGAATTCTTATTTGAGGATAAAAACCAAATGTCATATAAAATTTCACCATTCATTTCGGAGAGGTATTACTGTCTAGATTGGAAAAGCTGTTAATGTTTTACTATGATGAACTGATATTCTCTCAGTGACAAGGTTTGTTTCATCAAGTAGCATTTTTCTCCTATGAGATCAATCTGTTCGAATCTTCAGTCTATATAATGATGATTTTTGTCTTTCTTTTTTAAAAACGATTTTATTTATTTATTGGGGGGGAGCCCTGGGGGAGAGGGACAAACAGACTCTGCGCTAAATACAGAGCTTGACACGGGGCTCAATCCCTCAACCCTGAGATCATGACCTGAGCCGAAATCAAGAGCCGCAGCTCCACTGACTGAGCCACCCAGGCGCCCCTGAGGCATGTCTTTCAATCATTGTGGGTTTTTTGCCCTAAATTCTGTAATTACTATCATATTTCTCGATCAGTATAAAAATATCACTGAATGACTTTAGGCATGTTGAATTTTTTATCACGCTCTTCCAAATCAGATTAAAAAAGAAAAAAACATTCAAATAAATCTTTTATCACTGTAAGGGTTCTAGTTAATATAATAAATTGCATTCCACATCTTGCTATTAAAACCGTTTTCTCAAGTTTCTTTAAACTCAATTCATGAATCCTCAAGCCATTTTAAAAAGGATGCAAGATTTAAACAAACATAAATAAAAATAAGCTCACTTCAAACAGAGAATCTATAGAATAATAAATTTTAATCTTTCTTTACCATTGAAAGAAATAAAAGAACTAATTTCTCCAGCTTTCAAAAGAAGGGAAGGCCACACAATACGATGGAGCTCTAATATTTGTGCAGATGTTAAAGAATATGACCCCAGACACCAAAGCCTGGTGACATGTGACTGGTGATTGTGAAAATGCTGTCACACACACATGCACACACACCCAAAAACACATGCACACACACTTATTTTCTGTGTATAACTGAAACCGATTCATTATAAGCAACATCAACAGCTCTGCATAATTACTTTGAAAGTGAAAAGAATTCCAAAACCACTGAATGAGAGAGAGAATTAGCTGTCTGATCCCAAAAGCATCCAACTTCTGACCCCACTGCAAATAGCATACTATTTGGGCTAAAATACATGAAGGATTTTGAAAATGTGTATCATTAAAGAAAACCAAAATGTGTTCTTATTAAGTTATTTGAGGGTAAACATTCCAAGATATCCCACTTCTCTCATATTACAAGTGTCTTTATAAAAAAAAAAGAGAGAGAGAGTGAAGATACATGCAAGCCATATTTGGGGTTTGAGGGAACCCCAAATTCTTTGAAATCCACTTTGAAACTTCAAATCAAAGCACAATCAGCCAAGTTAGAAACCAAGACATATCCCTAAAAGAGCCACTATTAACAAAATCCCTCAGATGTATCTTGAAAATCAAGTCAAAGGAGACTAAAATAAAGAAAAAAATTCAAAAAATGATTAAAATTAAGATCTAGCTCTTGAAATTATCTTTACCAACTGACAAAGTCCTTTTTTAAAATATCAAACCTGAATTTGAGCAGCATTTAGTTCACTCTGAAAAAAATTCTTGCCCAGCAACAGTGTAACAGGAGTCTAAGGGTATGATGATTTAAAGATACTAGAAATTGGTTAAAAGGGTGGTGAGAGAAAAAGAGAGGGAGAGATGATGATGATGATGATGGTAATGATGATGATGATTTTATAATAAATTGGTTACATAAGCCAGTGAACATGAATTCCTTTAATATAAAATTGAAATAGAGCAGAAAGAGATCAGCAGGCCAAACAGAAACCCGTTAAAAAGACATCTGCAATTGTCTTTTAAAATCCGTTACAAGCAAGAAAAAGAGAAACAAACTCCTACTTCCTGGGCAATATAACATAGAAAGCTTCATCTGAAATAAGTGGGGGAAAAAAAACCCATAATATTTAAGATAGTTCCCATCCTGTTGTCATAGGAAAAACTGAATTCATTAGTGGCTGGCCTACATATATAAACACCCATTCACACCTAAAATTATCCCACTAATTGAGCTAGCCCCCAATCTAGGTATAGAAAATTACATTACTTTCTCATTTTACAAAGAGAAATTCAAGGATTAAGGTTCAAGCTCCAATAATTTTAGCAAATTTCATATGGAACTAAAACATTTGTGTAAAATAAGATAGGACCTTGAAAACAATAAAGGATTTGCATCATTTCAGTTACTTTAAATATTAAAATTGGGGGACAGGATGTTTTGTTTCTTACTTAGCTTTAAAGGTTCTAAAAATAATTTTGAAACTATCCCTTCACCTGAAAGTTAAGAGCTCACTTTTAGTAAATTGTTTTACTACAAAATGTAAGACAGGGTATAGTTTCAATAGTTTAAAATATGAGACTGGAGAAGCTTACCAGTGATAAGTAAAATGTTACATTTTATTAACTAGGGTGAATACTGCTAAATATAAAATGTTTATTTGGTGCCTGAATAAGACAAGTGTGAAAAAAACTTACCTTTTAACTTCCAAAACTTTAGCATTCTAATAAGGAAGACAGAATTTTATATAAAGCATGAACCAACAACCCTAACTGCCCTTTAGCCTGGCCTGCCAAGGTGTTTCTCTACTCCTCTAATTATTCACAACCTCGACTCTAACTGAATCTTCAATTTTCCCCGTAACTTATCCCAGATCTCTCATTTCATTGTTAGCAAAAGATTGTGTCTCTTACATAGTAAAGAGAATGCACACCATTGGACAGGGACACCTGCTCATACCTTTCCCATCCTTCCCTCCTGGACTACTAATATATAAGGAAGGTGCTCCGCTTCTCTTCTAAGGTCACTACCTAACCTGAGCACCAGAGCCCATCCTCTGCTGCTTTACCAGGAACTGTCTCTTAGATACTTACCATATTCTCCATTTCCCCCGTTTTCCTTCAGTGTTATAAACAGTCTCAAATCTCTCTTGCTTTTAAAACCTTCCCTCAATTCCCCTCTAGCTACTGTCCTATTTCCCTTCACAGCAAAATTTCTAAGGAGTGTGGCTTTATATTCATGACTTCCCTTTCTTCACCACTTTCTTTACTTTCGGCAGCCTGGGTTCTATTCCCAACCACTCCCTCATCTCACGCGTTGACTAGTCATCAGCATACACCACATTGCTAAACACAGCAGGTACTTTGCAGTTCTCACGGTGCTTAAGCTTTAGCAGTAAATGCCAAAACGGTTCACCACTCCTTGAAACGCTTTTCCTTTGGCTTTCATGATACTGTGTGCTCTCGGTTTTTCTCCCACCTCCCTGCACTCAGGTTTTCAAGACCCCCCATCAAGGAGTCATTCATTCCTTTTTTGCCCAGGCTTCCGGTACTGGAGTTCTTTAGAAGCCTTCAGCCCTCTTCTTCTTTAAGTCCATAGAGGGGATTACTTTATCTTTTATAATAATAAATTTAATAATAAATTTACTATTTAATAGTAAATAGGATATAGGAATTTTTTTTTTACAGATGAAAACATTGAGGCTCAGAGAAGTACAGTGATTTATTCAGGCTTTCCGGAAAACACTTCCTCTCTAATTCAGTCAGAGTTTATTTTGACTCATTGTCCAGTCTTCTCTCCACTATATTATTCCTTAATGTCTGACAAAATGAGGGAATTTTTCAGAATCACCTCAATTATATAAGCACATTAAAGTTTAGAGTTAAGAAAATATGAAAAATTATTCAGTCAATGCAAATATCTCCATTTCTGAGAGCTTCAGAGTCCAATACACGCACAAAGCTAGGTCAACCATGTGTTTAACAAATATAAATGAAACATGACCCAGAAAAGTAGCCTATGCACCATCATGCAACATTCATAATTTTATGAAGATCAAATCATGTATATCAGAAGTGCAATTGTACTCGTATTGAGATATGCAAATAAATACACTGCTTCAATTTCTACAGCTAACAATCTCCTAACTCCTCTAGGTACTAAGAAACATTGGAATTGTTGATTAACAAAAGCTATCTCTTCTACATTGAGTAGTCTCCTTCAGTTCAAATATTCTGTCTATTTAATGTTTAGCTCTATATTTTTTCTAGTTTAAATAGTTCTTTCAGATGGCTTAGTGTTCCTAGGGAAATGCTTAGTCTTTGAGAGATCTCTCACTGTCCTCCCTTCAAATGTCATCTGACTGAGTGAGGGAATGTGCACCATCCCCACAATGGTCTGGGGTAGGCCCTGACGTAGCAAGAATAGACCTTAGACTCCTGCCTGGTTTCTGCTGGGGTGAGGCCACTTGAGTATGCTCCCTCAATGGGTGACTGTGATCTGGCTTTTGGAGGTTCTTCTATGGGACTACAGCTCCCCCCAGTCTTCTTAGAGACCCCATATATCTGCCTGGATGTTTCTACAAACCCCTACCCTGCCCTTGAGTGTTGATCTGCAGGGTGAGAGGCCAGGAGAGGAACACAACAAAAAACTGCCATCCAGTCTCTTTGCCAACTCCACATCCCTCTCTCTCCTCTCAAGAAAGGGACCTCTCTTTTATCTCTTTTATTCTCCTATTCTTTTTTTTTTTTTTTTTTTTTTTTTTTTGCCAGGACTTTCCTCTCACATCCCTTCTCAGATTACAGATTCATGATCCAACCCCAGGACCCAACAAGGGAAAAACCCAATAAGGGAGTACGCAATGGAGGCATTAAAAAATCTAGTGTGCCCATTACAGACATACAAACACTTGAGTATGTTACCTTGCTAGGTAGAGTCCAGGAAGGAGATAGACCACATTCTGCCAGTGCGTCTCTCAAAAGACAACTTCTCCACCCTGTTTGCGTTTGGAGGCAAAGGAAAGTCATTATTTGGAGTTTTCTTATAAATACCTGAATTTTTAGCCACTGGGTTCCTGTCAGTAACCAAAATCATTTAAGTTCAGTCAAAGTTAAATAAAATATAACTGAGCAAACAAATACAAAAGTAGACGTGGATCATCTCATCCCTACCATCATTCCATTCTGGCATATAGAACATGATCGTGTGTGATAAACACATGCATGGGAGACAACCCTCCTTTCACTCCCCAGGATAAAATGATTAAACTGTATCAAATCTTTGCTCCCAAGTTGACTCTGCTGCAGCCTGAAGCTTCCATATGTTCTTTTTATACAAATAATTTCCATCTGGTAGTTTCTGTCATATATTTTAAACATAAAATATACCATCTTCACTAATTTCATAATTAATAACTAAAAACTAAAAATTATTTGAACATATGCAGATATCCTTACAAACTCACATTGCGTTAAAAGAAAACCCAATATGCCTGAAAAGCAGTATGCTATTTTCTTTTCATGTCATTAAATCTCATCTCTTCTAACATTCTTTTCCCTGCACATGAATTCATTGGCCAAAGAGTAACTATTATTTCACAGGTAATTTGGCAAGGCTTCTCAGAGTCAAAAAAAAAAAGGCAAAATATAATTAGAAAGTTGAGTTTTTTTTATCATAAAGTCAAATCATACAAAGAGTACAAAAATCAGATAAACTATTAGAAACTTTGTTTGAAGCAAACAAGGTTTACATGGGTGAAGGCAAAGAGAAAGAAGAAAGAAAAGTTTAGACAGTTATGAGCTTGTATCTTAACATAATCTTACCAGACATAATACTGAGTCTTTATCTAATTAAACATCTACAGTACACAACTTGAAAGAAAGCCTTAACCTTTGAATAATGAAATATGTTTCCTAAGAAGTTCTGGTCTATTGAAAAGAGGAAAGCCATGCTGTGCTCATCCTTAACCATAAAAGGCAACTGAAAGGTGATTTGTCTTCAGGATCAATTATCAACATCTCTGGTCTATTATTTTGTTTGCTGCTTTTTTGTTTTTCCTTTGGGGAAAGACTTTTAAAGTATTTCAAGGAAGTAGTTATTCTCATATATCCTGCATAAAATTAAGACAGTTATGTAATGCAAATTAATTATCTTCATTAGCTAAGGCAGCCCTTACAAAATACCACAGACTGAATGGCTTAAACAGCTCTAGAGGCTGCAAATTCCAAGATCAAGGTCCAACAGGATTCAGTTTCTGGTGAGAGTTCCCTCCAGGTTTCAGATGGCTGCCTTCTAACTATGTTCTCACATGGTAGGAGAGAAACAGAGAGACAGAGAGAGAGCAAGAGAGAGAATCTTCCTCCTCTAAAGCCACAGTCCTATCAGATTAGGGCCCCATCCTTCTTAAAGTTTAATCTTAATTATCTCTTAAAGACTCCATCTCTCGATAAATCACATTAGGGATTAAGGTTTCCACATATGAATTTCAGTGAAGCGACACAATTTAGTTGATAACATTAGTCAATCAAGTTTCTTGGAAATAATCTTTTGGATTATACAATACTATTTTCTACTGATACTTCTTGATCCTAGTAAAAATTAAATAAATAAATTAGTGTCTTGATTGAAAATGAAGCCTGGAATCATGCAGTCCTACTGTGGACCCGAAGTTTGAGAAGCAAATGTTAGTTATTTTCTAAGCTGGAGGGATTTGTTCCCAAATGTTTGAGACCATGATCATTAGTTAACAGGTCATTGCTAGTAAAATTATGAGGTCTTCATCTCTGAAAGTTGAATGTCAAAATATGTGTTTTCTTTACTTCTTCTGTGTTTGTAATCCAAGGTTTAAATCTCTTAAAAACCCTCACTGAGTTTATCTTGACATTTTATTTAACAACAGGAGTCAGTTTTCCTCACCATAAAGTCCACTGGGCTTGTGGCGGTGCCAGCAATCATCAAAGCCAGAGTCAAGCAATGAACTGGCAGAAAGCATGTTATGAAATTCTTTTGTCAAATCCACTAATAAAACAAGACCAATAAAAATGAATTCGTGTTTCTTTTTGCCCTTATTCTTACTTTGACTTTTATGTTCTTCTTTTGATCCTTATATCTATGACTGAACAATATCAGATTTGACTTTAGGACTTATAAACTGTTTTCTAAAATATCTGAAACAAAAAGCAGGTATCTCCCTGTTGTGGTTTGATATCTATTTGCTGAGAGCAACAGATGTCAGAAAATAATGTACCTGGCCTTTCTGCCTTCTGCATGCCAAGCCCTGAACAAATTTATATAACAAACTGAATTTCCCCATGAAAAAATATTTCCTTGGCATATTTGAGGATATGGATGAAAAAGTTTAAAGCACATTGTAGGATACCACACTTTTTGGATTGAGGACCTAAGCAGACAAAAGTTAAATTTTAAACAATATTTATGAAAACACCATTTGCTCTTTTCAATGGTGTTAATGACTATCCATAAATATGAAAAACAAGTATAAAATGCTTAAACTAAATCCCAAAATTAGCCAATGACATTCTCTCTTTATGTTTTGTTTTTGGTTGATTCTTTTTTAAATTTTTTAAAAAAAATTTGGGGCACCTGGGTGGCTCAGTTGATTAAGCATCTGCTTGCTGCTCAGGCTCAGGTCATGATTCCAGGGTCCTGGGATCAAGCCCTGCATTGGGCTTCCTGCTCAGTGGAGGGTCTGCTTCTCCCTTCCCTCTGCCTCTCCTCCCTGCTTATGTTCTCCCTCTCAAATAAATAAATCTTTAAAAATAAATAAATAAATAAAAATTTTAAAATTTTTTTAACTTTAATTCCAGTGTGGTTAACACACAGTTTCTACTAGTTTTAGGTGTACAATATAGTGATTCAACAATTCCATATATTGCTCAGTGTTCATCAAGATAAGTGCATTCTTAAGTTTTAACCTATATTTTACTTATATTTATTTATTTTTTTAAAGATTTTATTTTTAAGTAATCTCTGTACCCAATATGGGGCTCAAACTCACAACACCAAGAACAAGAGTCACACACTCCTCTAACTGAGCTAGCCAGGTACCCTAACCTATATTTTAAAATCTGGGAAAAAAAAATATCCGAATATCAGATTTAGTTTTTTATTTTCCTACAGCCACACATCTTCTGAAGATATACCAAGTACTGTCACTGTTAAACACAAAGATAGAAAAGGGGGTTTAGATAATCAGTTCTATCTAACTCATGTTGCTATCTCAGCTATCTGACAAAACATGGTAAATAGGAATAGTAAAAAGGGAAAGGCATAAAAGAAATCAGAAAGTCAAAACTATCTTCATGGAAAAAAATCCAATGCCAACCTGTTGTTTCACCATTGACGGGTTGAGTATTTCTTCCGTGAGGTCTCTTTAGTTGATTTTATTTTGTTTCTGGTATCTACATATATTAAATATGGTCCCTGTGTATTAGACCTTATGTTTATTTCTTCACTGCAGGTTAAGACCATTAACCCAAGTGCACCGGCCCCAAACTCAAATTCTTACACATCCAGACAATTGTTTTAAACACAGCCCAGATAAGCATATTTTTAGCAATTTAGAGCCTGTTTTGCATTCCCCACAAAATAGCACTCAACATCTGAGACCCAAAGGTAAAACAAACTTCATGGCTATAAAACACCACAAACTACTGTTGTTTTTCTGAGTTCTCTAACCCAGAGACTCCCCACCATGCTCACTTGTCCTCTTCCCCTTCCGGATGGTGGCCCTGTGCTACTGTCTCTCTGCTGTCCAAGGTTGTTAAACATTATTATCATCTCATGGTCCTGTCTATTCCTTGATCAGCCCCCATAACCTCAAACTCATCACAGTTTCCTTAACTATGTCATAGATTTATGGCAATTTGAAAAACAAAATTATGGTTGTATCTGGCTTACAATAAACAAAGGAAATGGCAGTGTAAAACCCAGGTGGCAATATGTGTGATCTAGTAAACTTTAAGTCCACATTTAATGAATCATAACTGAAAAAACATATCACAGATTGTACAAAAAATACATAGTTCGAAGTATAATTATAAGCAGTTTAACTTGATAAATCAATTGAAAGCAAATGAAAGAGAAATTAGATTATATGACAATTATATATACCTTTGTACACATTTTGAAAAACTGGGGAGAATTTCTATTTCTCTATAACAGAATAACAACAAGAAAACTACAGATTAGGGGTTGGAAAAATTTTTCTGTGAAGGTTTACTTAGTAAATAATTTAGGCTTTTTGCAAGTCACATTTGGGTTTGGTCTTCTACTCATTTTCTGCTTCTCTTATTTCCTATTCTTCTCCTCCTTTTCCTCCTCCCCCTTTTCTTGCTCCTGTTCTTCCTCCTACTTCTCCTCACCCTCCTCCTTGTATTTGTTAGCCACCTTTTAAAAATGTAAAAACCATTCTTAGCTCTCTGGTCATACAAAAACAGCACTATTTTAGATGAGGTTCATAGCTATCTTTGCCAATCTCTGAACAAAACAAAGCTGGTATCTCTACTGTTTTCCAATATACCATAATCTTTACTCATTTTCTCTTCTCATGCCTTTGAATTTGCTGTTTCTGTCACCTGGACTGCCATCCCTCTTTCTACGTTAATTCGAGCCACACATCCTTTAAGGCAAAATTTACATTCTACTTTCTCCAAGAAACTTATCTGACCAGCATAAAATAAAACTAGTATTTTTGTGATGAATATTACCATAGAAATCAATGAAATACCACATTATCCATTATTTGTGTTCACAATTCCAGACACCAATATCCAGTTGCCTCATGTACAACTTCTCAATAGTTTCATTGGTCATATTTAAATATTGTAATGCTTTTAAAATCATGCCTACTATACTCTTTAAATCTCAAATTAAGTGAATCATATTGCATTGTTTTTCTGTTAAGATTAATTCTACTAAGTTAATATATTTGTTCTAATTGGTGGCTTTAAAAGAGCTATAAATTGAAGGAGGTTTTGTGTCTGCTTAGGATTCAGAAAACTACAAGAGAATGTTGCTACCATCTTAACAACAAGAAAAACTCAAATAATCTACAAAATCAAAGACTGTCTTTAGTCCATAGGAGAGCTGAGGTTGCAAGGCAAGCAAATACACTGAATTCCAAAGAGGGACAAGCTACTCTCTGAAGAGGAACAGTACACATAAAATTTCACCTTTGGCAAGGCATAAGAGAATGAGGTAATTACCATAGAAGTAGGTAAGAATAAATCACATTAAATTTTAACAAATTCTTAAACTCTGAGAATAGACTGTTATATATAAGTTTGGAAAAACTGAAATCCCTAGAAAGAAGTATATTTTGCACTCACAAGCTTTTTTCCATAAGCCTATCCCATGAAAATTTAAGGTCAGGGCAGGAAACTGGGCAGAACTTCCCTGAGTAACACAGATTATGTGGGTGATCAACTACCTTGAGGACAGATATAAAACTTATATGTACTTTCTCAGATCCTTCTCTTATCAAAGGATGAAAAACACTAAGTTGCTGGAATACAGGCAGAAAGTGCAACTGCTGCTAGGATTCAGGTAAAAATCCTGTTTCTGGGAGTATGGTAGCGGCACAACCCCATCTGTTTCTGGATAATATATAAGAACCCCTCCTGGCTCCAAAACATAGCCACATCCACTATTCCTGAGGGATGAGTAGAAAGGGAAGAGGCAAAATTTTTCTGTTCCTGAAGGAAGAGCAGATAAATCTCTTGGACTTAAGATCCTACACTGATACAAAGCAGAGGTCTGCTACTGGTGAAAACTCAGGAAATACTCTCTGACCCGAGACTCTCAAAATATTCAAGGCAGGGTTTGGCAGACATGAGGAAGAATGCCAGGTCTGTGAGAACTATATCCCCAAGGCCCAGGAACACAGAGCTTACCTAAAAATGCATCTAGACCAGGATAATAGAGCACCCTCCTCTCCTAACATGAACAGCAATCAATAGCAATCTATTTCTGGGACAGGGGTAAGAATATGCACAGAGATCCCCTTTATGGTGCAGGCGTGGAGGGACTGCTGAAAGCTGAAGGCAGAGGAGGAACATTGAAAGAAACCCCAGCACTCAAGGCTCCACTGCTAGCGCAAGATAACAACAGCCCACCAGTATAGGAATTCAAAGGCTATGGTGCAATAAAGAATAAAATACCAACAATCAAACCAAAATCCAGCTCAAGTACTGACAAAATTGACTCAACCCTCCAAACTAACAACCTGACAGAAGAAACGTGTTAATTTCTGAGATTAAATAAGTTTTACTTCCGTCTTTACTATTCTTCAGTACACGATATCTGGCATTTGGTCAAAAATTTTGAGACATGCAAAAAAGCAAAGGAAAAAATTCACTGTCAAAAGATAAATCAATCAATAAAATTAAACTCAAATATGTTCCATATGGTGGCACTATCAAAGAGCAACATTATAAGTACAATTAATATGTTAACAGATCATCTAGAAAAGGTGAACTATATATAAAAACAGATAGGAAATTTCCATACTGATATGGAAACTATATGATAAGAGTCAAATAGAAATGCCATAAATTTTAAAAGCACAATATCAGAGATGAAGAATTCCTTTGGCATGTTTATCAACATACTGGACACAGCTGTAAAAAAAAAAAAATCAGTGAACTTGAAGAAAGGTCAACAGAAATTATCCAAGCCAAAATAAAGAAAAGAGAAATCAAATAGAATATCCAAGAGGTAAAGGATAATATTAAATGGAATACTATCAATGTGAGTCCCAGAAAAAGAAAAACAACTGTATAAAAGAAATATCTGAAGACAACCACAATTACAAAGAAAAAAGATAAAAATTACAGCAGAGTTCTCATCAGATGATACAAACCAAAAGTTTGACGTTTTTAGGAATGACATTTCTAGCATACTTGATAGGAAAAAAAAAATCTTCTCAAAACAGCATACCCACTAAAAAATACATACTTTTTAAAATTTAAGATAAAAATTTTTAGGAAAAAAAAGTCATTGCCGGCAGACCTTCACTACAAGAAATGTTAAAGGAAATTCTTTACTCAGGAGGAGCATGAAACCAGATGAAAATCTGAATTTTTACAAAGAAAAGAAAGTGCCAGAAACAGTAAAAATGAAGGTAAACATAAAGATTTTTTCCCTCCCTTTGATGACTTTAAAACATACAAGACTGTGCAAACCAACAATAGTAATAATGTACTGTGGAATTTGTAGTATATGTGGAAGTAAAATGTATGATAATGATAGCATAAAAGATAAAATAGAGGAATGGAAAAAAACTATATTTGAAGGTAAATTACAATAAATTAAGATGTAAATGGCAAACCCTCCCTAGACCGAATACTTAAAAGGAAAAAAAGGTAGTGCTAATAAGCCAATAAAGGAGATAAAATGAAATCAACCAAAATAATCAACTACTCCAGAAAAGAACCGTGAAAGAAGAGAAGCAAACTGATGGGACAACAGAAAGCAAATAGCAAAATGGTACATAAATAGAAGTCCTATTATTAAACTAATAATTATATTAAATGCAAATAGTCTAAACACTTCAATTAAATGGCAGGCATATTCAAGTTGGATGAAAAAGAAATAGCCAACTGTATATTGTCTACAAGAAACCTCTTAGACAATAGACAAATAAGTTAGAAGTAAAAGGAAAGAAAAATATGTATTATTCAACACTGATCAAAACAAAGTAATTATTAAAATTGTATCAAAATAAACATCAGAATAAGTAAAAATTAGGGAGAAAAAAGACACTACATAGTGGTATAGAAGTGGTATCAAGAAGACATATTAATCTAAATGTGTATACACCCAATGACAGAGCTCTAAAATATAAAAATCAAAAACTGATGAAATTAAAAGGAGAAATAGACAATTATTAGACTTCACTTCTCTCTGAATCACTGTTAGTACAAGAGAGAATATCAGTAAATATATAGAAGATTGAAACAGTACTATAAACCAACTTGACCTGACATTTGTACAACACTTCATCTAAAAGTGGGGGCATATATAGTTTTGCAAATGCTCATGCAAACTCCACAAAGAAATACTGGGATGTAAAACAAACACAAACAATTTAAAAAGTTTAAATCATGCAGAGTATGTTTTATAATTACAATGGAACTAGCCTAGAAATCAGTATAAGAAAAATGCCTGGAAACTCCCCAAATGTTTATAATTTTAGCAATACTTCTAAATAACCGTTGGCCAATGAAGAAAACAGAAAGGAAATTAAAAAATATTTTGCACTGAGTAAAAAAGAAAACACAGCATACCAAATTTGTGGAATAAAGCTAAAGCAATACCTAAAACATAGTTTCTAGCATTAAATGCTTAAATTTAAAAAGAACAAAGGTCTCAAATCCATATTTAAAGTTCCACCTGAAGAAACTAAATAGAAGACCAAATTATATCCAAAACAAGCAGAAGGAAATAATAAAACACACACACACTATATATCTATATATCTATATATATATATATATATATATATAGTAACAAAATGTGAAATTTGGTTCAAATTACTGTATTCTCAAATATAGGTTTTCTTTAACATTATCATCAAAACATTGAGAGGCAAAACAAAATTGACAGCATTTTTATAATGAAAGCTCATTGTCAAAAAAGTTGGACTTTCTAATAAGACTCATCTTTATGGGGACAGAAATTTATTGTAAATATTCCCTAGCCAACTAAATATACAGGATTAACTTGCTTACTTCCTTTTGGAAAATAACCTTCATAAAGCTTTCATAATGTTTCAACTACTCCATTTTTTTCCCACACATAGATTACTTTAAGATCTGGATTCTCCTCCAAATAGAAACAAAAAGTTGTCCAACTTTAAACAAGTTATTTAATAAATTCTAGAATTTATGAAGTCCATTTGGCTCTAAGAAATAATATCCAATTTAAATTCCAAATCACAGTTTATAGAGTTATTTTTAGCTTCTAAAATTACTTGTCTTTAAAATATGCCAATTATATATAGACTTCATTCTGGTTTATAAAAAACAAAGCTGTATTAATAAACACAACTTATGATTTGACACATTTTATTACTGGAAAATAATCTAATCTTAGCTAAAAATCACTTATTCTTGGTTCAAATATTTTGGCACTTAAGAATGAAAGATTTTCATTAGATACTGATTAACATAATTTTTCTGACTATATAAATCTCCTTTTTGACATTTTAATTAATTTCTAGAACCTTTGTTTAATTCAAAGTAATAGATTACTACAAATGGTTAAAAACTATTATAGCCTTTAATAATGACAGATGATTCATACCAAATTGTGTGTTTCAATTTGACCTTCTTATGGAATTAAGTAATATATTCCCTACTGTGGGATTCTTACTACTTGATACATTAATAAATACAGTTGTAAGAATTGCAGGAATGTATCATTCTCCACATAGTGAGCATCTGTGATATAAATATACACGGTCTACATTTTATAATTAATAACTAATAGGTTATTATTACCAGCCAACATTTGTTAAACTTTGCTTGTAAACAAGATGATTTATCATCAGATTCTCTAGCTGCAAAAGCTTTTAAAATAGTAAGCTTTAGGAGATGGAAAAAGAAAAATACAAAATACATTAATCCAACCTTTCTAAAGGGCACAGTGTGCATTGCAAATCAGAACTAGATTGTTCATTAAAGTCTTCTGCAAGGAGCAGCAAAAAGAGAAGCATAATGATTAGATTAACTAAGACCAAAACGGAATGTGTAAGTCAGAGGAGAATTTGAATTTAAGTGTATTTGTAAATAATATTAAATTTGGAATGATTAAGATTTTGCTTAATTCAAATCCACCTCCAAAATGTCAGTTACCCCTATTTCCAAGAATGACAGTGTTGATGCTTTCTTACTCACAAGCTCAACTCTAGTTGAAGTTATGTGCTGATCAGCTTTTCTATTCTTGACCTTCTGTTTCCATCTAGTCTATCAAAATAAGAAAAATTCAACAACTATATACTGAATGTTGAACGTATTTTCAGAACCATACAGTTTTAGAGTGGTTTAAGACCATTTAAAGCCGCGGAACCAGAACACTCTTAACTGATCAATTTTACCCTTCCTCAGTTCAGATAAGCTTTAAAGCCTTTTGTTTTTGAAAGATGTTCAGTGTTATCAAAAACAAAAGCCATAGGAACTCTAAAGCCTGGTTGACCAGAAAAGCATTCTGTACTCCTTCCTATGTATGAGATATCATTCTAAGGCCCCTTAGATGGAAATATTATATTGTATTTATTTTAAAACAATATAAGAACAGGTAATATCTCTCCTTTTTATGGCATGGTTTTTATTTAACCTTTTATCTATGCAACAAATATTAAATGCCTATTAATAATTTATTAACTACTAATGTAGTCATTTTTACATAATTGCTAAAATGCTAACTCATCTTCTGGCCTGAAATGTTTTCTTTCAATTTCTATAATTAATTTAAAAGTTATGTCTTGGTTTTTCATTTTGTTGCTCTTTTGTAAATCTTACATAGCCCATGGTCAAAATTAGTATAACTCTAACCTAAAATAAAAATAAAGCTGAGTCACTCTGACCAGAACAGGTGAAATTAAGAGGAAAAGGGGTAGGAGTTTATTATGTGATGTAAGTTAAAAGATAGGAGTACCAAGAGGTTAATGGTCAGTAAAAATAAATGCAGGAGAGAAACCAAAAATAATAAAGTAACAAAGGATGGCACTAGATCTAAAAACTGTGTTATGATTAATAGTCATGAGAAAAATTTCAGAAGAGAAGACCACTTGAAAGAAGGTCATGTAATTGATCAGTGGAGTTAAGTCATAGTTATATTTATAATACATAGTGATTCACTATTACAGCCTAATTATTCTCCAGTTGTTCCTTTGACTGTAGCATATTCTAATTTTTTTCTTTCTAAAAATAGCTTAATTTATATATAATACATATTTTTACTTTTAGATGCATATTTCTTGGAATTGAGATCGCTTTAAAGTGTATTTATCCTACTCTGACAATTTAAGTTTTACTTCAATTCTTTTTACTATAGCTTAATTTAAGTAACAGTGAAATAAACTTTTGTTAAAAATAACCCTTAAATAAGACTAGTCTAAGTGTAACTTCTCCTATATCCATTCATGTGACTGGAACTATAACAGCATCTGAAAGTCATTTCTTACTGCATACTTAATATCTATAATCATTTAGGTGTTCTAGGTAATGGTTGTCTGCTACAAATCAGGTGAGATTTACTGATAGAGTGTGGAAAAGGCAAAGGAATCTCCCGATGGAAGAGTAAGACAATAATATATTTTATGGAACTGAATTTATTGAGTTGTATGATTTCTTGATTTGTGTGTTGACATGCTCAATATTTTTTAAGTGTTATATTCTAGCAATATACTCTATTCATTTATCCAACAAACATTTAATGTCTACTTTAAAAATCAAAACGAAACATAGAAAACTTCACTGTTTTATAAGTAAAATAACCTCAAAAGATAGTAACTCAAAAATTTACGAGGATTGAGGAAGTGTCCAGAATCAAAAGTTCATCTACCTTCAAAACTTCGCTGATTAATAAGCCAGGATCTAGTACAATGTCATATTTACACATCTAGGATTAGATTACCCAAGAAAGAATCAATTATGTAATAAATGAAAACTGTATTATATTAAATGATAGAAAAAGGTTAATTGATATCTATTGGGCTATCTTACACAGATTCTCACCTCACGCTCACCTAACCCCTTTCCCAGAAAAGAAGTACTGTCCCTTTTTCACAGAGAGGAAAACAAAGAAAATTAAGTTATGTGACCAAAGTCTCACAACTAAGACTGTGACAGGATAAATATTCAAACCCAGATCCATCTGACATAAACCTCATATTTCCACTATTCCATGTAGTTCCTAGATATATATATCAGCTACCTTAGAAATTCTTCCTATAGCCTATGATAAAGCTCTACAGACTGGCATAATGTAACATATGAGTCAGAAAGGTCTATTTTGGTTGTTTGATTACCCACATGGATTGGTTGTATCTGCCAGGGAATAATTAATGGTTCTTTAACGTAGCTTAAGTAATTATCTCAACCATGCCTTTTCCGTCTATGTAAATACCTTGTAAAAATATTTTTTTCAAAGCTGATGGTGGGGGGCACCTGGGTGGCTCAGTCTGTTAAGCATCCAACTCTTGATTTCAGCTCAGGTCATGATCTCAGGTCATGGGATAGAGCCCGATATAGGGCTCCATGCCCAGCACGAAGTCTGCTTGTCCTTCTCCCTCTGCTCCTCCCCCACTTGCTCTCTCTCTCTCTATCAAATAAGTAAATAAAATCTTTTTTAAAAAAAGTTGGTAAGGGAAACATGTTTTCTATTTAACAGTTCTAGATTAACATAATGCATTAATATGAAAGCTAAATCAACATCTTGTAATAAGCAGAAAAGCTAAAAGCTGCATCTGTTTCTACTGATTAGGGAAGAGAAGTTGAAAATTGAGTAGGAAAGGTCAATGAGAACAAACCTTTATTAAGACCTGCAACATGCCAGGTACTTTAACATTTTCTCATTAATCTTCACAAAAACCATCTCTCTTATGAGAAAATAAGTGTTTATATGCTTAATACAAATGTAGACTCACAATCTGGTATCCACAGTCTGAATCTCAGCCAGAGGTATCTTTAGAATACCTTAATTGCTTGCCATATTAAAAAAACAGAGGATTGAACACAGAAAATATATCCACCTTCTCTGAGAAATCAAAACATCTAACAATACTGAGCATGGAAACAAGTGATGTTCGGTTTGGATGAGGCACAGACGCTCCAGATCACAGAATCCCCATCCTGCCAATTTCACTCACTTCAGTTGTGCCAGGTCACTGAAGGCATGGCATTTAGATTTGTGATCTGGTTTTGAGTAAATTGTCCAAGATTATATTTCTAGTAAGGCACAAGGTTTAAAATCAAAACCACGTCTGTTTCTCTACAAAGACCATACTCTCATTTATGGCTCCTGGTAAAGTCTTTTTATGTATAGAGAATACACATTGAAATTTTCCATAAATGATCTTTATTTTCTCCTGCCTTTTAAAAATCACTGCTGATAGCAGCATTTTCCTGAATATCAAAGTTTTATCTTAACCATTTTTATTTTTAGCTCAATTATTCACTTTTCTTGTATATTGTATATAGACTCAAGTCAAAATGAATTCAGAGAATCGTAAGTTAATATCAATATTGTTCTACCTCATTTAGGTATGCCTTGTAATTCCATAAAATGTGCAAGTAACACTGAAAAGTTTTATTTAATTCAATGAAAGCTGTAAATAATACACTTTATGTATCACTTTATGTATCAGTAAAATGAACCAAATCTTTATGGTGTTTAAACTTTTTATTAAAACTAACTACCTTAGTGTTCTGTATTGCCCCCAAGCACCTTTATGATTTAAGAAAGCTTCAAAAGAACCCACAGTTAATATCTAAATATTACTGACACAATGGAGAAATAATTCAATATAAATACATTTAACAATGAGCATTAAGAGTATAAGTTCAAAGAACATGATATTCAGACAGTCATGGGCATAGAGATGAGCTCTTCGGCTTAAAGAGGTAGGCTTCTCAAGATGGGCAACTTAAATGAGTTTATTCCATAACCTGGAAACTCCTACATTATCACTGAGGCATTCTGAAAGAGGTGGTACCAATATGAGCCATAGAATTTTTTTCAATACATCTGCAAAGTTTATTTGGCCACTATTTAAATACAGATGAACCAAGAAAACTAATGAGTTACTACCTTGGTTTGTATTAAGTCTTCTATACCTTCTACAAGCACACTGCTATTAAAACTAGTCCCAGATGGCTGGCTTTGCATTTCTTCATTTTTATTCTGGAACAACTCTGTCTTCTTGTTCTTAAATAAATTAAAACCATCTTACCATTGGAAAAGCTACTAGTTTACAAAACAAATAAAATATAATCAAATAACATTTTCATGAGGAATAATCATAAAATATTGTTGACCTCACAAAGAGACAAATCTCCCCATGTTGGAATATAATTATAGGCACTAAATAGTTACACTGACCTTTCAAATCTGTTTTAGAAAAATCGGCTTCAGAGGGGAGGGGGCTGGGGGAATGGGATAGGCTGGTGATGGGTAGTAAGGAGGGCACGTATTGCATGGTGCACTGGGTGTTATACGCAACTAATGAATCATGGAACTTTACATCAAAAACCAGGGATGTACTGTATGGTGACTAACATAATATAATAAAAAATATTATTATAAAAAAAGAAAAGAAAAATCAAAGAATATAGGTTCAAGTAAAAAATCTCCACAGTAAAATTAGGTTAATGAATTTTAAATTATTTTAGAAAGCCACATAAGCCCAGAATAGTTTAATTAATATTTAATATTACTATTTTTATACACAACCATAAAGTTATTTCAAAAGCTTTTCATTTATATGCATTTTCAACAATAGACCATTAGTCTCATCTAACAAAGTTAAAATGTATATGAATTTTGTAATAATATTTGGGACTTATGGGGCACCTGGGTGGCTCAGTCAGTTGAGAATTTGACTCTTGGTTCTGGATCAGGTCATGATCCCATGGACCGTGGGATCAATCCCCCGTATCAAGATCGGGGCTCCACTGCGGAGAGTCTGCTTGAAGATTCTCTCCATCTGCTCCTCCCCCCACTCTCTAAATAAATAACTCTTTAAAAAAAATAATATTTCGAGGAAAATCACACTATCAGAGTTAGATGGAACCTCTTAACCTTTTAGAATGCTCTCTAGTTCCAGGATTATTAGTGTCTTGATAAAGTAGAAACTTCTTTTAATTTCTTGCCCTTTTACTTCCCGTAGGTAGCCCTCAGCTTAAATCTTCCTACATCTTCCTTAACGGAGTCTACCTATAATAACGAGAAATTACATGAAAACAGTGACCTAATAACATAACCAAAATATTTTCTTTTTTTTTAAAGATTTTATTTATTTATTTGACACACACAGAGAGAAAGAGAGCATAAGTAGGGGGAGTGGCAGGCAGAGGTAGAGGGAGAAGCAGGCTCCTTGACGAGCAGGGAGCCGGATGTGGGGCTCAAGCAGGATCCTGGGATCATGACCTGAGCAGAAGGCAGATGCATAACCCACTGAGCCACCCAGGGACCCCAAAATATTTTCTTATGTAACTTTTATACACAACCAATCAGTGTTCTGAAAAGTAGACAAAAGTTCATTTGTTTTTAATTTTTACATGGTATTTTAAATTTTTTCTACCTATTCAGCTAGAAACATTTATATAATGTTGAATAGCTGGAATTACATGTTTTCTGAGTTTGTTTCACCCCAGTATTATGAATAAGATAGATTAAAACTGCTTTAAGGGGTGCCCGGGTGACTGAGTTGATTGAGCACATGATTCTTGGTTTCAGTTCAGGTCATGGTCTCCCGGTGGTGAGATTGAGCTCCAGTACTCAGTGCCGAGTCTGCTTCAGATTCTTTCTCCCTTTACCTACCCTGCCACCACACCCTCTTGCTCGCTCTCTCTCTCTCTCAAATAAATTAATAAAACTGCTTTAATTGGTATACTTAATTTCTTTTTATAGATCTATAGCTAAGCATTAATAATTTATCTAGTTTACCTATCAAGTTGACTTTCAAAATAAAATTATTTTTATAGCATAATTTCCATTTTTAAGAAACTTAGTAAAATGTAAAACAAATGTACTTATTTAAAATCCCTTTAAAAATATATTTCTCAATTTCTCAATAAAATACATGTTTCTCAATTAATAATAAAGCCATCACACTTCTAAATTCTTCTTTCTCCTGATAAATGGTTGATGCTCATTCATGGATGAATTACAGAGCAAGAAATGCCAACATCATTCTTCTTCAAGGACTGAAATCTTAATTCTTCGGGTAATAGAATGGTGGTACTAGTGATGTTGAAAACATAATACCCAATAAATTCCAGCTCCCAGAATGTCATAAGAATAAATCAGAAGTTATTTGTAAAATACTGGAAGCATGAGTATCTCACAAATTATTCAAATGTCATAGTCAGACCTGATAATGTATTAAACACATAGTGCAAAAATTCTTGGACCAATGAACTACTATAATTTATTATACAGGTTACAGATTACTGAATGAATAAACAGAGGATTCCAAAAACTGGTTGCACTCTTAGACCACAATATGGAAAGAGTTCAAAGGATCTCCTTGAAGTTTCCTAAAACTAAAGTAAGAAATGAATATCCCATTAATGACTAATTAAAATATTATAACTGTAGTAAATCTGAGAATCTGGAAAACATGCATGGCTGTCTTAGAGATAATAATTTTGTCTAAAATGTTTGAAAGTGTTTGACTTTGAACTGGTACACACAAGAATAAAATGGCTTTTTTTTTTTTTTTCATTTTTAGGTAGAATCCAAAAATAGTCTGAGAGCAATCAAAGGTCTTGGTGAGAAACATGAATGTTGAAATGGAGGAAACATGGATTTTATTGCCAATTCAACCCCTAGTAGAACCCCAAGTTCTGTGCTTTGGGGTAACTAGTCAACCTTACTAGATTTGTTTCAATGTAAGTAACATGAAATCATTTGATAATTACTGAACATATGTCTCCACAAAACATCATTCTAGTGCTAGATGTTCAGCAATGAACAAGACAGACAAGATCCATGATATCATGGGGCTTAAATTATTTAAGTTGTCAGGGGAGGGAAAACAATAACAAGTAAGCAAATTAGATAATTTTATGTATTTATATTGTAGATAGCAAGAAATAAAAGTAAATTATGTGTTAAAGAGAGCCTGCGACCTTCTTTAGATGGGATATTATCAAAGGCCTCTCTGAGAAGGAGATATTTGAGGTGAAACAAGAGGAAAACCCTCTTACACAATGGTCCAAATAGAGATATACGCATTTCATTAGAACTGCATAACTCTAACCAAAAGGAAAAATATTTGTTTATCAATGATTCCTATAACATAATTCCTACATGGGACATCTTTGAACATAAAAAACACATAGTATATAATTTGCATCTATTATTCTCATCACCTTGTGATAGATTATTAAGGACTATGGCATATAATATTGATGGCATTCTTGAAATTCTGGCTATTGATCCCAGAAAACAATGCATTGGTGAAAATCCATATGACGGGAAAAGCAAAGACTGAACAGGCCAAGAGGAAAAAAAGAAGGAAATGGTTCTAGATCAGAGGAGAGAAAGGGAAGAAGATTTTAGGAATTGTGGTCCAAAAAGGACACATGAAACAGAATCCAGTCCATGCTTATCTACTAACTCACTCTATGTGAAAAAAAGGAAGAAAAGGGGGAGGGTGAGTATAACCTAATAGAGCTAGATATTTTTAGTATATTGTATAATTTATCCCTTACTACAATCCTATTTGAACTACTTGTATCTCCACTTAGCAACTAAGCTTGCATAATTGTATGAGCTTAGAGAACACATTTTCTTAACAGGATTGACTAGGTGATCTCAAAGTTTCCCATATAATTCTAAAAGTCTATGATTCTAATAATAGGAAAAGAAAATTATCTGTATAAGTACATATTATGCATATAAAGGTCTTAAAAAATAATTGGCCATATGACTTGTCAATCTTTATAGAGACTTCAAGAATATTTGGCGAGGAATTACAGTCTTAAAAACATAAAACCCAGTTTCTTGAGAGATGGATGAAGAATGGAATATTCAGACAGAGAAGACTTGGAAAGAGGCCCTAGGATATTTGGGGGGAAATCTGAATAGCCATCCAAACTAATCAAGTTTTATCCAAACCAAATATCCAGGCCTTTTGAAGTTTGCCAGTTACTAATCAAAACCCCAGTAAATGCTTAGTAGCTCAGACAGTTTTAAATAACATCAAACCAACTATCATGTAATATACTAAGTAAAGCCAAATCTGGATTTTGTCTTAGAGCTACACAGACACACAAAAATGTGTATAAAGTAGTACTAGCCATATAAAAAATTTAAGATACTTTTAATTATTTCTTATGTTATTTAGCTCTTAAAATCACCTGAGTGATTTTTAAAAGGGGTTAAGAAAACCAGCTTTCCATAAAAAATGAATTACTAATAATAACTGTCTGGAAAATTAATAGTTAAGTAAAGACTTTGCAAGTATTGTTTTAGACTCTATTGCAAACAATGCAAAAAATTAAAACTTACTAATGAGGAATTAATGGCCCAAGGTTCTTATATTATGTTGTTGCACTAGGTGGACAAATTTTGAACCTAAAATAAATTAATAGTACTACTTTTATCTTAATGCATTCCATCCTCCTTTAAAATTATAACAATATTTTGTCACATAGAAGGTGTGATATAAATCAGTTTTCTGCAGTTATGGTATGAATCAATCTGTTTTCTTTAAAAAGATCTTCAAAAATCTCAACAAAATGATGAAAGTATTCCAATATAATCTTCACATATTTTATTGATTTAATTTGACATGAAATAAATATATTACTATAAAATGCTTAATGTCATTTTTTCTACTTTTGATGAACTCATTTCTTTTCCTTGAAACAAAATTAATGAAATGTCAAAATGGAAAAACTTTCAGTTTTGTTAAAGAAAAAAAAAATTTACTCTTACTGAAACACATGTTCTCTTTTTCCCCAATGCAAGTTCCATATGTACACTATGTTAAAATAAGAAAGAGAAAAAAAAAAGGGTCTATGCATTTGTGTGCATGTGTAAACTTATCTAAAAAGGCAAAGGAAAAAGCATTGAGAAGTCAGAGAAGATGGTGGTCATGTTGCTGTCTTCTTCATGAAAGGGAAAGTGCCAGGGCATGGAAGATCCAGAACTCAGATGACACTACTAACAGGACTCCCAGTAACCTGCTATTATATTTTTTTATCTGAATTCTCTACACAGTATTCATCCAATATTTTGTTTATTTAATTATTACTGATTTGTTGGTTGCTCAATTTTTATGTTTCCACAGAATATAAAATTCATAACAGCAAACACCTTAACTCTCTTATTCATCATTTATCATCCTCAAGTGGTTGAAAAATAATTGGCCTTTAATCTGGCAATGAGGGAATGCATTACCAATCATCAAAAAAACTGGGAACCACAAAGCTTAAAACACGTAAGAAGCAAAAGGGATGAACTAAACCTTGGTTACACCAAAAAAAATTAAATAAAGGAACAAAAAATAATGGCAAAAATAAAACGAGATAGAAAAGATATAAGTATTTTAGCTTTTCAATAAATATAAAAAGGTTGCTCTCTCCTACCAAAAGATAATCAAACTTTTTTTAATCACCTTTTTGTTATTTTCAAAAACTACATCCAAAACAGTGACAATGAAAGACTGAAAATAAAAGAATGAGTAAATATGAAAAAATGAGATTAGATATTTAATATTAAATATCAATGATTAAATAATTACTATTAGTTAAAGTGAAATTTAATGCTAATGACATTAAAATAGAAAAGGGGAGACATTGTAACATATTGGCAAATGATCCAATCCATCAAGAAGACAGAACAAGGGGGCACCAGGGTGGCTCAGTCAGTTAAGCATCTGCCTTCGGTTCAGGTTATGATCTCAGGGTCCTGGTATCAAGCCCCACATCAAGCTCAGTGGAGAGCCTGCTTCTCCCTCCCCCTCTGCCTGCTGATCTGCCTACTTGTGCTCTCTCTCTCTGTCAAATAAATAAATAAATAAATAAATAAATAAATAAATAAAATCTTTAAAAAAAAAAAACAGAACAGGAACACCTGGGTGGCTCAGTCAGTTAAGCATCTGCCTTCAGCTTAGGTTATGATCTCAGGACCCTGAGATCAAGTCCCACATAAGGCTCCTTGCTCAGCAGGGAGCCTGCTTCTCCCTTTTGCCTGCCCCTCTCCCTGCTTGTGCTCTTTCTCTCTCTCTCTCTGACAAATAAATAAATAAAATCTTTAAAAAAAAAAAAAAAGACAGAACAGTAAGACCTTTAAGCAACAAACAGCATGATTTCTTTTTAAATTAAGAACTCCCAGTATAAAAAGATTAACTTGGTTAAAATATAATTATAAGAAAAGATTTTATTATATCTTTTTCAGATTTTTTTCATTGTGAGTTGTCAAAATAGGAAGGATACAGATTAGCCAATTAATTAAATTAACTGATTGAATATATACACATATATAAAAGAGTATACTAGAAATAGAGAACATGCATATTTATATTCACAGAATTTAAAAATACACATCAATTTTATAACATGTATTATTTTTAGAATTCTAAAATTTAAAAAAAGATGTAGTTCATAGGCCTCCTCCTTTAAATACAAGACTGAAGTATAATCCAAGACTTAAATATGATCCAATAAAAATTGTTAAAAAATAAAAAATTCATAAATTAAAAAAAAATTTCCATGACTCCAAGAGAAAAACAGAAATTACTAATTATTACAAAAATTAATTAGAAACATCACACCAACTCATATGGCACACAGCTGAAATAAGACTCAGATGATGTAGGGCGCCTGGGTAGCGCAGTCGTTAAGAGTCTGCCTTTGGCTCAGGGTGTGATCCCGGAGTTCCAGAATCGAGTCCCACATCAGGCTCCTCCGCTGGCTGCCTGCTTCTTCCTCTCCCACTCCGCTGCTGTGTTCCCTCCCTCGCTGGCTGTCTCTCTGTCAAATAAATAAAATCTTTAAAAAAAAAAAGAAGACTCAGATGATGTTATAGCTAAAATGTATTTATTATCAAATAAACTTAATAAATACACACTTCAAGAAAAAGGTAAAAATAGTATATAATAAATCAAAACAAGAAAGAAACAGCATTAATAAAAAGAGAGTTGAAATTATTGAAAGAGAAAAGAAGTAGAAAAGATAAAGGGAACTGACAAGAAAAACTAGAAAATCTCACTAAACTAAAAATCATGGAAGATATAAATATAAAGGCCTATTATAATTTTTAACAGTTCAGATAGTTTTTATGGCTATATTTTATCCCAGTTTTAAAAAACAAATATTTCGGGGCACCTGGGTGGCACAGCGGTTAAGCGTCTGCCTTCGGCTCAGGGCGTGATCCCGGCGTTATGGGATCGACCCACGTCAGGCTCCTCTGCTATGAGCCTGCTTCTTCCTCTCCCTCTACCCCTGCTTGTGTTCCCTCTCTAGCTGGCTGTCTCTATCTCTGTCGAATAAATAAATAAAATCTTAAAAAAAAAAAAAAAACAAAAACAAATATTTCGTGTTTACTAAGCTACTCTATAGAGAAAGAAAATTTCTCAAATCTATTTTAAGGTAGCAAACGTTGATTCTAAAATCCAATTAAAGGTAATCCAAGAGGAAAGAAGAGAAAAAAGAAAGAAAAGAGGAAGAGAGGAAGGGAGGGAGGAACTGAGAAATGGAGGAAGCAAGGGAGAGGGATGCTGGCATAAGAATAAACATATTCATTTTTTTTTAACTGTCAAACTGCTACCAAAGGAGATTCATCATTTCACATTGCCACCAACAATTCATGAAAATTCCAATTACTCCACATCCCCATCAACACCTGTTATTGTCCATTTTTAAAAATTATAGCTGTCTATGAATGCCAAGTAGTGTCTTACTGTGGTTTTGATCTGCATTAATAAATGACTACTGACTTTGAGCACGTTGTTATGTTCTTATTGAACATTTTGTATCTCCTCTGGAGAAAAACCCTTTTCATATTTTTTAGTTGAATTGTATGTCTTTGTAGTATTGAGTCATAAGAATTCTTTATACATTCTGAATACTAGTCACAAATGATAAAGTTCAATTTATCTATTTTGTTGTTGCTTGTGCTTTTGGTATCGTATCTAAAAAAAACTGTTGCCAAGGCCACAGATATTTATGCCTGTGCTTTCATCTAACACTTCTATCGTTATAGCTCTTACATTAAGATCTATGAAGCATATTGAGTTAACTTTTGTATATGGTGTAACGTAGGAGTCCAAATTCATTCCTTTACAAGTGGATATCCAGTTGTCCCTGCAGAGTTTGTGAAAAAACTATTTTTTCTCAATGAAGTTGTCTCAGCATCTTTGTCAAAAGCAACTGGCTATAAATGTAAAGGTTTATTTCTGGACTCTTGATTCCAATCCATTAATCAATATGTCTATACTTATGCCAGCACCACACTTTTTTAATTACTGTAGTTTACAGAAGGTTTTGACATTGGAATTGTGAGTCCTCCAAACTTATTTTTCTTCTTCGAGAAGGATTGTTTTGGTTATTTTGGATCTTGGATTTCCATATGGGTTTTAGGATCACTTTGTCAATTTCTGCAACAAGGGTAGCTGGAATTTTGATAGAGTATATTGAATCTTTGGATCATTTGGAGCATATTGCCATTTTAACAATATGAAATCTTCTGATTCATAAACAAGGAGAGTGTCTTTTCATTTATTTAAGTCTTATTTAATTCCTTTCAAAGATGTTTTGTAGTTTTCAGTTTATAAGTCTTTTGCTTCTTTTATTAAATGTATTCTTAAGGACTTTATTCTTTTTTGATACTACTATAGATGAAATTGTTTTTAAAATTTTATTTTTAGATTTTTCACTGATAGACTATAGAAATACAATTGATTTTTGTATTTTTATTTGTATCTTGAAACCTTGTTATACTCATTTGTTACCTCTAGTAAGTGTATGTGTGTGTGTATGTGTGTGTGTATTTCTTAGAATGTTCTATACACAAGATTATGTCATTTACAAATAGAGCTACTCTTGTTTCCTCCTTTCCAATTCAGATGCCCTTGATTTCTTTTTCTTACCTAATTACTCTAGCTAGAACTTCTAGTATAATGTTTAATAGAAGTGAGAATTGAAATCCTCATCTCATTCCTGATCTTAATGTGAAAGCTTTCAGTCTTTAATGAAGTCTGATATTAGCTTTGAATTTTCCATAGATGCACTTTATCAGAGTGAGAAAGTTTTCTTCTATTTCTAGTTTGTTGAGGTTTTTTTGATCATAAAGGGTTGTTGGGTTTTGTTCAATTCTCTCTCTGCATATACTGAGATTATCATGTGGTTTTTGGTCCTGTATTATATTAATATGATGTATTACACTGATTAATTTTATTAAACTGATCTTGCATTCCTGGGCTAAATCCCACTTGGTCATAATATATAATCCTTTTCTTATGTTACTAGATTCAGTTTGCGAGTATTTTCTTGAGGGTTTTGCATCTATATTCATAGGGGATATTTGTAGATTTTTCTTCCTTGTTAGGTCTTTGTCTTGTTTTGATGTGGGAGTAATACTGGTCTCATAGAATGAGTTGGGAAGTGTTACCTTCTTTTCTATTTTTTGGAAATGTTTGTGAGGATTGGTGTTAATTTCTTTCTAAATGATGACACAATTCACCAATGAAGCCATCTGTGCCTGTGCCTTTCTTGTGAGAATTTTTTTTAACTAATTCCATCTCTTTACTTGCTACAGGTCTACTCAGATTTCCTATTTCTTCTTGAATTAGTTTCAGTAGTTTATGTCTTTCTAGCAATTTGTCCATTTCAATTAGATTATCTCATTTGTTGGCATAGATGTTCATAATATTCCCTTAGACTCCTTTCTACTTTTGCAAAGTCAATAGCAGTATTTCCTCTTTATTCCTGATTTTAGTAATTTGAGTCACCTCCCTATTCCTTGGTCACAAGTTCGTCAGCTTCATTGATCTTTTCAAAGAACCAACTTTTCCTTTTGTTGATTTTCTCCTTTATTTTTCCGTTCTCCATTTTATTTATTTCTTCTCTAGCATTAATTATTTTCCTCCTTCTGCTTCATTTGGTTTAGTTTGTTCTTCTTTTTCTGGTGTCTTAAAATGGAATGCTAGGTTAATGGTTTTAGATCATTTTTTATAGGAAATTATAGCTATACCTTTCCCTCTAAGCACTGTTTTGGCTGCATCACATAAGTTTGGTATGTTGTAGAACTGTTCTTATGAGCCATAAGTTTGTGTCCTTCTCAGAGGTAGTTATCAAGTAATGAAGATTCAAAGTGGTCTATGTTTAAACTAACCCCAATACTAACACTTAATATACTTAATATGGTCACTTGAGAAACCTGCAGATTTAAAATGGGCCAATATTCAATTATCCAGATTAATATTCCATTCACATGAAACTGACCATAGCAAAAAGGACTATATAAAGTCCTGAATACAGAGAAAAAGTTAGGAAAAGAATTTGACAGATATCTCCACTTCCAGAGTTAGCTAAAACTTTTTTTGATCCTTCATTCTGTTTTGGAATTTTAAGATGGATTAGACAATACTGATTAAGTACTCTGACAGAACAATGTGATAAAGGTAGACATTTTTTCTTATTTTATGTCTATACTTCTCTCACAGATCCGTCAACTTTACTGCCTTCTGTCCTGGCTCATATTACCAGGGGAAATAGAATAGTATGTAAAGCATAAAACGTGAGACTTGTTTTCCAAAAGGTATTTGTATTCATCATTCATTCATTCAAGATGACTCTTGAAAGGTCCAGTTGTTTTTTCCAAATATCTAGGGAAACCCTGACAAGATATATTAAAATCAAAGCAATCAAATCTGAAGGTGCCAAGAATGCTTTATTTGAAATTATTTGTTTACTTTTACTACTGAAAACTGGGCCTTTCTCTAAAACACAATTTTATTAGCTGGAAGTCAAGGTGTCAGTTTTGAAACACTGGGAAATTTACTTATAAGAATGTGCAAACAGCCACATGGGTCATTGTCTTTATCTTTACTTGAAAAAAGGAAAACCCTACCCGTCATTTTTTGATTCATCATTCCCACTAGACTTCTAAGACTTTTTCCTGAATATCCTATTTATGCCTTGGAACCATTTTTATTTTCTATTGTTTCTTGACTTCTTTTGAGGTTTAACATTTTTAATGGGCTTTGTCTTCTTTACTCTAAATAACACTCACTTTCTTGGCCAAGATTTATCTATTATTTTGTAAGAATTCACTTGGTTTTCATTCTTTCTAAATAACCTCTTTTATATACTAAGAGATTTGATCAATTAGAATATCAGTTTCAAAATTTATGAAACTTGGAATTTTTTCTTGCTTAGTCTTTTATTTCTAGCAACTGGCCATTCTTCTAAGTTTCAATAATCTATAAATCAGGAGGAAAATGTACACTTTCATTTCTTTCATTGAGTCCAATTTGGCTCTCAGAACCGGTCCTCTTTCCCACAGAAGTCAAACTCAGACTTTTCATTTCCTTTACTTCATTCCTTGACCCAATTCAAAACAAAAATGTAGTCTTTCAAGTGTTATGAACATATTTTACCTAATACTTGACCTGAAGATAATATAAAGAAGCTTTTTTCCCAAGCAAAAGGGGACACAAGAGCTATAATCTTTCACTGGAATTTAAGTTTCTATTCATTAGACCTTTATACCCTTCAATGTCTAACCCTAAACCCATTGACAGTCTTTACCTAAATTCCCTTACAATATATGTCTGGAGATTACAAATGACAGAAGCCAAATTTTTTTAGAGTAAGGGACACCTGTATCTTAACTCCTAAATTCATGCATTGTTCAATGTTCTTATTATCTGTCTCAAAGAAAGAAATCAAGATAAATTAGTTGATAAATTAATCTTTTGCTTCTGTCAAGTCCAGTTAAGGATCACAGAGCTAAGGACAGGCAAAGTAATGAACCATTATTTTTTTCAAAGATTTTATTTATTTATTTTAGAAAGAGAGAGTGTGTGTGTGCATGAGTGGGAGGAGGGGCAGAGGGAAAGGGAGAGGCAGAGAATCTCGAGCAGGCTCAACACTGAGTGTGCAGCCTGATGCGGGGCTCTACCTCACAACCCTGAGATCATAACCTGAGCTGAAAACAAGAGTCTGATGCTCAACCCACTGAACTGCCTAGGCGCCCAAAATAAAGAAGCATTATTAAAAACTATTTCTCTAATTTGCAAGATACACCAAATATCCAAAGGTTTTCTCTTATTACCTTTCAAATAACTAGAATTATTTTACTTGTGCCATATTCAGACCTTCATATTTATATTGAAATGTCAGCAATTCTAAATCATGGAATATTGAAATAAAACTTTCAAAAAAAGAAACCTTAGAGATCCAATCAAACACTTTTAAATGAATAAATGGAGGTGCAGAAGGCCAAAGTCTTGTCAAGATCACACACAGTTAATAGCAGATATTTGATGCAAATGTAAGTTGCTAAAATCCTACCAGTGTTCTTTCTCACCAAGCTTCCTACTGTACAACAAAGTGTCTCTTAATCTTAGAATATGTTTCACACATAAGAAAAGATGAAGACATAATGAAGAAAATAACTCTAAGTGAAACTCTTCCCTATTAGATCACAGATTCTATGCATTTTGCTAGGATAAAAACACTCAAAAATAAGGTATATAATACTCTTGAAATTGCAGCTATTTCTAACTATAAGTAAAATATGTTTTAAAGACTCTTAAACCTTGTTTCTTAATATTTAACAGACTCTTTTCAAAGTTGACTAAACTGAAAATTAGGTAGGTCTACCTCCTATTTCCTTGCCTGTGTCTGTTCTTTTGAAATACAAAACTATAAAAACTTTTCCCATTACCTAAAATAGAACAACTCAAATATGACCTAGGGTTAACTATAACTCCATCATTATGCACTATCTATAGTGTTCATGTGTTTTACAGTAAGTATGCATCTTTATTTGCAAGTCAACAATTCTCCATTGGCAGGCTTGTTTCCATTAAAAGGAAAATATCTATTATTCTGGGGCTTGTACTGAGGAAAAACACATTTTAGAAAAATTATTTTTCCCCACAACAGGTCCACAATTTTGCCTGGCTACTACTTTGGCTTGAACTTAGAACCACAGAATTAAAGTCTAATGTTTATAGTTCTTTCATTTTATTTCTCTGGACTGCCCATAATCCCTTCTAATCATTTCAGCTATGGCAATTTTACCAACTGTGATAATGCCTGCTCCAATATTCAGGCTTTATGTGTGCAGTTACGTTATTCCACTGGCTTGGCATATTTGTGTCATATCAAGCCTGAGTTTTCTCAGTGGGCCTTCTTTTAGCCTTGTAGTCATTAACTTGAAGTACTACTTCTTGCTAAAATGTTGGTTCTGTCCAAACAGTCCACTATAAGCCTCCTGTTCTATGCTTTATCATTCTCCTTTGTCAGAGAGAAAATTTTAAATGTGAAAAAAAAACAAACCTCCAGTTGTCTTTGCCTTCCAACTTTATATTGAAGAGAAAGCATAAATATGATTTCATAATATTAACAAGTATTTATTATAAATATATACATTTTTAAGTACCCTAAACAAAGACCTATAAATAATTAAAAGCATTTGGATATTTCTACAAGGTAAAAGCTCTTCTAGAATAGTATTTGTCAAGCCAAGGGGCTCAAAGTATCTGAGATTCAACTTAGGAAAAAAGTCAAAAATCAAATTACCAGCAGAAAAATTATAGAGCATTTAAGCTTCATGTTTCAATAAAAGCCTTGAGACATTCAAATTACTAAGAGCAATTGCTGTTCAATATTGGCTTATGAATTAAAAAAAAAATATTTCACAAGCTACCAGAGCCTATTACTTCATTTCACAGAATTCATAAATGTACTGCCATGCTTGTTGCTGTAGACAAATTGTAGAATGACAGTGAGGAAGGAGACTGGAGGATCTGAAAATGGATGACTGAAGATTTCCCAGGTTGTTACTCTCTCACTCTTCTCATGGGATTCAAAGTGGCAAAATTTCCCTGACTGATATCCATGTGTTATTTTCAAATGCCAGTGTGCCCCACTGCATCTGATATCTCCCCTGGTAATAGAAATCTGGGACCTAACCCAATGAGCACTAGTAAGACGTGAGATTAGACTACAATGCTAAGTGCCTCAGAGACATATACTTGGCAGGAAGCTCAAAATCCAGGAGCTTTACAGAAAGGCCATTCTGGAATGCTACACAGATTCAAAATATTTCTGAGGCTCCTGGTCAAATTACGGGAAATTAAACATTGTCAAGATGATAATCACAATAATTCAAATCTGCAAAACATCCTTGAATGCAAGCATTAATAAAACAACAGTCAAATAAAATGCTTCTAGTATTTTCTAGAAATCATCTATTACCAAATGAAGAAATACATTCATATAGCACTAAATGATCAGTAATAACTATGCAGCAGTTTCTCTTATTCTGCCTCAACTCTTCTGAATTTGTACAAGAAAAACATTTCAGAATCAAAATGATTTTTAATGATTGCACAGCTAATCAAGCTTTAACAAAGTCCCTTCAGGACTAATTAGGTGATAGCAACCCTCCATCCTCCCTAATGAGGCATTTGTTAAGTCTTGGAACTATTTAACTTCCTAAACTTGAAAGCTACGTAGATCTGTCAGAGCTCATCCACTTAATTGAAATAATATTTTATATTTTGCCTTTAAAGTGTTAAGAAAAATCCCCAGCATTAAAAATTCAGTGTCAGTGTAAGTTAACAGGGAGCTGTATGAAAGAACCTAAAACAGATCTCTAAATCACAGAAGATAAGAATAGCCTATAAAAATTCAAGGGAATGTTTTAATAATTCATCCTTCTATTGTGTACCTTTTTAATTCTTTAGCTCCAAAAATCCAAGTCCATTTCTAAACCACGTTCATTTGACTGTGTTTTCCTCAGTCTGTTTTCACAACGTGATTCAAAGTCCATATAATTTTTTAAATGATTATATAACACATGTGGAAAGATATGGTCACTTGTAATCCATCCTGTGCTTGAATAAAACTGACCACCCAGAAATGAATCAAAGGTTGGGTTACCAGCGCTCTATTCTATCAGAACTGATCAAATGGGTAGTGTGCTCATTTTCACCCTGAAACAAGCAGTATAAAATCAAAGAACCACGTTAAGGAATAAACATTTGTTTTTAATTCCTTATCAGAAAATGCTAAAATTTCATAACAGATATGAACATTTCATTTTAAGAGCTAAAGCAATATCTACATGTGAGATGTGTTATGAAATATTTTCAATTTTTTCTCTGTAAATACTTGTGTGGATAAGACAAAACAATTAGGTCATCTTTGAAGAAAAATAATTGAAAAGACCCTGTGCTCAGGCCTCTACTATGAAGGCTTAGATAAACCTTGAATGCTTTGTAAGATCATGTCATAATCCTATACGTTGCCTTGGTATCATTTAAAATTAAAATTTTGAGGAACTGATCTTTCATACACTTTTACTCTCCTTTCTCCCTCATCAAAATTATTATCATTAAGAATAAACCAACATGTGCTTTCAAGAAAATAAGGAAATACTTATAGATACTGTTCTCTGATACATACTTTAGTCAGGAAAATCCCTTCTATAAATCAAGTTTTCAAACTTTTAAAGATCACAAACTTTATCTTGTGCCTTATTTTTACAATATCTCCACCTGAAAAGTAAAGATATATGTAGTCATTGCATCAAAATCAATTAAAACTTTTTAATATAATTATTTAGCATTTACAGTTGTTAAAGACTATGTGCAACAGACATTTTTATCCCATATCGTTTGTGATCTTTAGTCTTCTGTGCAAAAAAGTCCAATTGTTGTCAGGTGTCTTTGCATACTAAGATTACATAGTGTTGCATTTGATTTAAATTACAGAAAATGTTTCAAAGTCTATGTTTTCTGTGTCTCTTTAGACTACATATGCAGAATACTAAACTAAATAAAATACTATGTCCTTCTCCTTAGAGGAGAATATTATTTGGTACCTAAATAAAGTTCAACATAGGAAATAAAAGTTGATTGTGTGTTAGCCATGTAAAAATTTAGAAATCAATATTAGAAGTTTTTACTTTTGGGCGCCTGGGGGCTCAGTCAGTTAAGCATCAGCCTTCGACTTAGGTCATGATCCCAGGGTCCTGGGATTGAGTCCAGTATGGTGGTCCCTGCTCAGCGGGGGGGTCTGCTTCTCCCTCTCCTTCAGCCCCTCCCAGCTGTGTGTGTGTGCACACGCAAGCCACGCACACACTCTCTCTCTCTCTATCATGTTCTCTCTCTGTCTCTCAAACAAATAAATAAAATCTTCTTTAAAAAGTTTTTACTTTTGGAAACCTGAAAACAATAATGGCAGCAATGAAGGTATAGGGTAGTGGTGGTTTATTTTCATATTTAGGTGCTAACTGGTAAAATTTGGAGGTCATGTACCAGGGAGGAGCAGCCAGGAATACTTCTTTGTGGTTTACTCTGCATGGTGCAAAGACACCCATAAGCATGAGAAGACAATGCAGATTGTACCATAAAAGAGATAAAGGAAAATTTAAATGCTGAGCATCAACTGATAAATCTAGTAAATAATACCATCACTATTAATATGGTAGCACTTTTTACCCCTAACCCATAGTCATTTCTGCCCTACCCTCATTATATAATAGTGAAAAGAAATAGAACTGGTCTGGGTCTTCAGGATGAGCAGTGGGCTACAACAGTCTCAATAAGTTTGAAGCAGTATAAATTGGCAAGTCCCAAAAGAGGCTCAGAAAATAAGAACTTGGTCTTGATTTTTAAAAAGAATAAAGTACAAAATAAAGCACAGGGAGCAATTCAGATGCAGAACTTTCTGAGAACCCCTAAACAATATGATACCACAAGAGGAACCTTTTATAGTTTACTCATGGCTGAGGGCCTCTATAGTAAGATATGTCAGGACACTGACTCAGAAAATCTGCCAATAATTCTTCCTTGTTAACATGAATCTACAAGAGTTTTACATAAATTTTCTCTTTAAAGACTAATATGATAGGGGCTCTTGGGTGGCTTAGCGGGCTAAGTGTCTGACTCTTGACTTTGGCTCAGGTCCTGATCTCAGGGTCTTGGGATTGAGCCCCAGATCTGGCTCCAGCACAGCAGGGAGTTGCAAGTCTCCCTGTCCCTATGCCCCTCCCCCTGCTCGCACTCTCTCTCAATAAATAAATAAATATTTTACAAAAAAAAAGAGCAATATGGGGCACCTGGGTGGCACAGTCGTTAAGCGTCTGCCTTCAGCTCAGGGAATGATCCCAGCATTCTGGGATTGAGCCCCACATCAGGCTTCTCCGCTAGGAGCCTGTTTCTCCCTCTCCACTCCCCCTGCTTTTGTTCCCTCTCTCGCTGGCTGTCCTCTCTGTCAAATAAATAAATAAAATCTTAAAAAAAAAAAAGAGCAATATGATAGAAGCAACCCCAACTTAAATTAAACCATACTATAAAGCTACTGTAAATAAGAGTTTCATGTTGATGTAAAGACAGAAATAATCAAAAAAACAAAAAAGATACAATAAATACTTAACATGAATCTCAATAATATGTTAAATAATATAAAAGGTCAAAAAAACAAAGAAAGAAAAGAACTTTCAATAAATGGCTCTAAGATAATTAACTATTTGGGGGGAAAATCATTTTAGATGATATTCTAATATCATAAAACAAAAAAACTTCCAAGTGATAAAATATATGTTAACATAAAATAGAAGAAAATATTGACATTTTACTAACCCCTGAACAGGAAGGACACTCTTAAGTTCAAATCAGTAAGAGATATCATAAAGGAACAATATACATGACTCTATGGAAAAGTCAAATTTCAGTGCATAAGATATAGAAAAAACAAAAGTAAAGTAAATTAATTCTTTGAAAGGACTGAAATATTGTCTTCAAACACAGAGCAGATTAGGAATTCTTCCAAAAACTAATAGCTTTTCATGTCCCCAAATTTGTTATCAGGTTCCTGGGAGATGAAATTTCTATTTCTCTATTTGTGACTCCCAACTCCTTCTGCTGACAGAGAATGTACAAATCAAAACAGTAATTTAGAGATATAATTCAATTGGGTACTAGCATAATAAAATCTCTTTTTAGAAAAATACTGTATACGCAACTCTTTTAACTTATACCATTTTCATTCAATACTATTAAAATACAAATTGTGCAAGTAGTAATAACTATTGTAACAGTTCATATCTCCAAGTCAGGAGTCTTGGAACTCTCAGTAGAAATCATTTTAGTTTTCCTTTCTCTTCCTTAGGGAAGAACACCTTTTACACGCTCTATTTTGTATATATATTTTGTGTTTATATATACATAATTATGTATTTTTATATATGTGTGTGTTGTGTAAATAAAATAAATATATGGGTGGTAGTGAACTTTTAAAGAGATGTTTTTTAAAAAACATACTTTTTCAACTAAAAAAGGGATTTTACGCATTAGGAAAAAGTTGTTCTTTTTGTCTGAACCTTTGCCACATGAAGATCAAATTAAGGGTGTCCACCTGACATTGTTTTATAAAGGTACATTGATTTAACGCATACTAGACTAGAAGTAGTCAAAATAATCTTCATAATAAATGATGCTTTGCTTTACTTTTATCTGAATTTCAAGCCCAGCGTGTGGATTAGACTTCAGAATTATGAGACAGCTTGATTAGCAATAGTTCTAGAAATTCACAGATCTAAAATAAGAACAATCACTAATCAAGCATACAACTATGCATGTGGTCAGGCACTGTGCATGAGAGTTAACTGTATTTTAATTTAATCTTTACCATAATCTTATGAGTCATGGACTCTCAATTGTTAGCATTTTAGAGATGAGGAAACTGAAGCTTAGCAGAGGTAAGTAATTTGCCCAAAGTCACATAGGTGACACTAAAAATGACACTAAAAATGGTGACACTAATCTAACCCCAGAACCCAAGTACTTAATTACTATTTTATTCTAGACATTCTCACTCACAACTGATTGACCTAAAATAAGAGAAGGCCAGTTTTTTTATGAAAATTAAATTTAAAACAGTTCTCCTGATGCCCAACAGTAAAACAGAAAGGACAAACGCAGTCCATTTTCAATATGTTCTTAAAATTATTTTCAATCAATTGATACATGTGCAAATATATAAATAAGGAAATAAATTTGTAGATTTAGTCTATGTTGGGATAAATTATGGAAGATATTTTGAAAACCATTCAAATGCAGGAAAATCACTTGGTTTTTATAATTATTCCATTATTCAATCACTAGGAAATTTTCTATTAATATATGATGCTTAAGTATTAAGAATTAGTCATTTTAACTTGTTTATCTTTTACACATACATATTTTTAAAGACTTTATTTATTCATTTGACAGAATGAGAGAGAGAGAGCACAAGCAGGGGGAGCAGGAGAGGAAGAAGCAGGCTTCCTTCGGAGCAGGAAGCCCAATGTGGAACTCGATCCTAGGGCCCAAGGATCATGACCTGAGCCAAAGGCAGACGCTTAACCAACTGAGCCACCGAGGCACCCCTACACATACATATTTTTTATTTTATTTATTAATTTGTTTTTAAGATTTTATTTATTTCTCTGACAGAGAGACAGACAGCCAGCGAGAGAGGGAACACAAGCAGGGGGAGTGGGAGAGGAAGAAGCAGGCTCATAGCAGAGGAGCCTGATGTGGGGCTCGATCCCAGAGCACCAGGATCACGCCCTGAGCCGAAGGCAGATGCTTAATGACTGAGCTACCCAGGTGCCCCCATACATATTTTTTAATCGTAATAGAAGCTTGAGGTAAATTCTACTATTATACATATTTTACATACAGGAAAAATAAGTACTCTTTTTAACTTTGATTCACAGGACTTTGATCTTAAGCGAAGAAATCCTATATGCAATTTCCAACATAGCATACCATGGGATCTCATATGATAACTTGATATAGGTAGCAAAGAACAGGATATTAGCCCTTTAGAAATAAAGATTTGTTTTTACTCAGGAAAACCAAATTATTTTAATAAACAGTGAAGAAAAGCGATCCCAATCACAAAGAATTTAAAAACCATTGTGTATCAGAATTATCCCTACACATCTATTATCTGATGCCAGCATGCTTTTTCAGCAATTACAGCCCCTTTCTGTTAGAATTCTTATTTTTGGATGAATTATCAATTGTTTCATGTTGATTTTCCCCAGCAAGCTATAGGTTCACCCCAGCTGCGAAAGTTTTCTGAACTCTGAGTAAAGGCTCCATAGGAGATACCAGGATGTGATCTTTCAAACACAAACAGGATAACTCTGTAGGAATCTACTCAGGAATTTGGGAAAGGAACTTTGTGAGAGAGGTAGCTTAGTAGCATTTATGACTCCTTGCAAATCTGACCCAAAAAAGTGACGAAAGTCCACATATAATGACTATACTTAACTCTCATATAGGACTTCTGATATACTGTTTATTTAATTTATAAAAACTTCTCCTAGATTAAATACATACTACTAGCTATGTTATAAATAAATAAATAAATAAATAAATAAATAAATAAATAAATCAAAAACTTGGAACAAGTTGTTCAGGGGGCCACCCTGTGTTAGTGCCAAGCTGGATGTATGCCTTCTAGTCTTCTGACCTAAAGTCTATAATACTCAGGGTATCCTAGACAAATACTGATAACACACAGATTTTCTCCAATAGATTTGATTTATTCTCTGTCATCTTTCCAGAAGGGATTGTTGTTGAACGTGTAAGAATTTGAACAGAGTGGAAAATGTAAGAAACAGTTTGACATATGTTTGCATAATTATCATTCGCTCAGAGAAGTCTGGTGAAAATAAGACCAAATTTATTTCCTTTGGCCTTGTCAAATTCTTCAAGGACTATACCCAGTTGCTCCCTAAATTACCAGAAAATTCAAGCTGAAGTAGATCTTGCAGCCTGAACATGACTCAAAAGGGCTCTACACCAAGATGATATCAGTATCAGGACTCAGTTGCTCTCCATTTATAACAATTATGCTACAAAGTAAGTAAACAATCCTCCTCTCCTCTCACAAATAGCTCCTTCATCTTCCCTCAGCCAAAGCCCTTTCAGTCATTCCATTAATTTATCATAAAAGCATATCTTCTTACAAAATGAAACTTCATTATATAAATGGGTTTACATGCAGTGGCAGGGACTTTAATTATCCCCTAATATCCTTTCTCCCTTCCTTCTAGAAACACTCTTCTCCTCAAGATGCGGTCACTTAACTAGAGACTACATTTCCCAACATTCCTTGCAGCTATGTATAACCATGGGATTGGTTTCTTGCTAATAGCAACTGAATAGGAGTAATGTGTGCAACTTCAGTCTTCTCTCTTTAAAGAGACCTGAGGCATCTGGGTGGCTCAGTCAGTTGAGCCTCTGACTATTGGTTTCAGCTCAGGTCATGATCTCAGCATTGTGAGATTGAGCCCCGTGTGGGGGTGCTCCAAGCTTAGCACCAAGCCTGCTTCAGAGTCTCTCCTTTTCCCCTCTACCCTTTTCCCCACTCCCACATTCTCTCTCTCCCTCTCTCTCTCTCTAAAATAAATAAATAAAATCTTTAAAAAGAGAGAGAGAAAAAATAATTTGCCTTCTACTTCTCTATTCCATTTCTCACAGTCTAGAGATGAAACAGTGGTGAGCCTGTGCCCACCAGGCAATCAAGGACAGCCTCAGGGAATAGCAGAACAATACAGAAAGAACCTGGGTTCTTAAATGAGTCAGCAGCCTCCCTCTGGTCAGTTACATTAAATTTCTATTTTGTTTGAGCCACTGTGTTTTGGGATTTGTCATTGCTTCTTGCCTATATGACAAAATTACAGACAATCATTCAAATTAGAACTTTGTCCTTTTTCCTACTACTTTCACATGTGTTGAAACATTGCTGCTGGTTACAGTTTTGCCCAGATAGGTAGCAAAAGACTATTATAGAGTCAGTGTGTTTCCTCTTTTGGAACAAGCAAAAGCCACTGGGCTCAAACAACCTTGGTGCATCCAGACTGCAACCCGTTAGCTCTACGACATTTTTTTTTTAATTTTAGTATACCATCAACATTATTTGAAGTTTTTCTTCACTGTTCTTGTTAATGAAACCCAAGTTTGTCTGCCCAATGCTCACAAGGTGAATACTCAAGAGATGAGTTTTGACTGGAAAGGAATTTGAGCTTTTTTCCGGATGCCAGTCATCTGGGGGAAAGGTAGACTCTTATCCAAAAGCCAACTCCAAGGTATCTCCCAGAGATTTTTAAAGGGGTTTATGGCAGTTAATCAATTAAGGGAATGCAGTACTCTGTAACATTTCTTGATTACGTGCAGACTCTATGGTGCCAGCTACAGATGTTATCGCAGTGCTTAAGGTTGTGCTTAAGGGGGTCTGGTTCCTTGGTGCAGGGGTGGCCGGGGGCAGGGGGAGGTGCACTGTGCAAAAGGATTGGGGTTCCTTGGTGCCCCAGGGGTGGTGCTGGAGAATCTAGTGACCTGCAGAAGTGCTCTGTTGCTCTGTTCTTTGTAGGAAAGGATGCATGATCTATAGATAAACAAAGAAAGGTTTAATCAATCATGAGGGCTAAGGGTGCTTGCTAAAGCTTAAAGACTACTAGGTTGGCCAGAGGGTCAGAAGCAGCTTTATCCTTGCACTGAACCTTATTTCTGCCATTTTGATTATCATCATAAAACATTTGTATGTCTTCTTATTACCCATTCTCTGCATGCATCTGTCTGACCAAGGGCAATCTGGCAATAATATTATTTCACTGACAGTCACAAAATTTCCTTACATTTGATAGATCCTCCCAAGCTCTCCCACTGAACTAATGCTGGCTATATAAGACCTACAGTGGCAATGTTGCTACAGGTGTCAGTCCAAGTTACAATAACCCCAAGACACACATAGTTCTATCACTGATGTAAGCTTTGTTGATGAAGGTTCTTCAGCTTGGATTTATTGCAAAGAAATCACTCTTCTCTTTTGTTCTTTAATCTTTAAAAAGAAAAAAAAAAGCAAATGTTAAAGCCTCAATGAGATAATGCACAGCTGCATCAAAAAAATTTTACATAATGTTATCCGTACTTTCCAATCTTTCTTACAACTATGAAAGAAAAGCCTTTCCTTTCATCTTTAGCCCCACAAATCAGAGTATTTTCAAAGGGAAAAGAACCTTAAGGACTATCTTTTCCAGAAGTTTTTCAACTGTGTTCCTGGCACCCTACAACTCCACAGATGTAGCTTACAGTATGCCTTAAGTGAGTAGGGGGAATAGGCTGAGTGGGAGGCACCAGGGTCCCCACATACCCTTACACACACTGCCTTGAAATGAAGCAAGTTTTCTTTCACCTTTTAATATGTTAGTGTTCATTTGAGATTTCATTTTTAAAACAAGCCTCCTAAATTTGAAAAGCACTGATCTAGTCCAAACCAGATGAGGTAACTAAGAGGCCAAGAGATTGAGATTTTCCTATGAAAAGAGAGCTGATTGGTGGTGAAGCTAAGATGTGGTCCAGTTGCCGCACACAGGGGTGTGAGAACACCAGCTCCAGGGTCCCAAACAGACCAGGTTTGGCCACATGCTGCTGACAAAATCCAAAGACAGAAAAACAAGTGGTGGTGAAACAAGAAAGGAATTTATTTCAGTGAGGCCAACACCAGGAAGATAGCAGTCTAACATCTCAAAGACTGTCTCCAAAATGCTAAAACTACTTCCAGGTTTATATAAGGAAAATGTGGGGCAAAGGTGGGTGGATGTGTGCAGATAGGCAGTGAAGGTTAAATAGATGACTGTCTTAAGAGTCAATCACGGGTGGGGGTTTTTCTGGCCCAGGGCAGTCTTTGTTGCTTGAGAGGGATAGTTTCAGGTCCCATCAGGGGAGATTTTGCCCTGAAGGTCTTCCACCTGAGCGCAGCAACAAGCTGGAAAGAAAAATCCAGCTACAAAGTTTTAGGTCAAAATTCTCTTTCAGGGCGCCTGGATGGCACAGCGGTTAAGCGTCTGCCTTCGGCTCAGGGCGTGATCCCAGCGTTATGGGATCAAGCCCCACATCAGGCTCCTCCGCTATGAGCCTGCTTCTTCCTCTCCCACTCCCCCTGCTTGTGTTCCCTCTCTTGCTGGCTGTCTCTATCTCTGTCAAATAAATAAAAAAATCTTTAAAAAAAAAAATCCTCTTTAAATCCCAGTCTTATGACATCTGGTCCAGAATTTTTATACCCAAGCTACAGCTTAGTTAAGAAAATGTGGCTACCCAACCACATATAGTTAAAATGACACAGCTACTGGTGCTCATGTGACTACAGAAGTTTCAACATCAACTTCAAATTTCTCCAAAATTTCCATTTGGCTTACAGTTCAGAATAGTGCTAGATATTTTATTTTCTGTATCCAATAATTAAGATATTAGTATTAACATTTTTCTATTTTAGAAAAAGCAACTTTTTAATTAAAAGGGAAATTATGACAAAAAATAAAAATTAACAATCTTTAAAGAAAGGAATTTTGATGTTCCAGAATTCATAGGGCCATAAATTGGGAAACATGATTTCAAATACTGTTCTGCCAACCGAAGAAATAGCTTTGTGCCCTTTCTTTGCCAGTCATATCACCCTGACATGCCTCAAGCTTCTTGTTTTTTAATGAGGTTAGTCTATACAACTTATAAGCTTTCTTCCAGATCAAAAAATCTAGGATTCTCTTTTCCAGGTGAATCCTGTTCATCTCCAGATCAAAAAATAAAACATGTAACTATTCATTGTGTATCTATGTGCACAATGTAAGTATGTATACAATAACAATATATGCCTACAAATCAAAGGAATCAAGATTTTCATTTTATGGCTCTACTTTATGTTTTTCCCACTTTTTAAAATAAACTGTAATTTACATAGAATAAATTCACCTTTTTTAAGTGTATAATTCTGCGAGTTTTGACGAATATAGAGTTACATAATCCCCACCAAAATCAAGATATGTAACAGTTCCACCATGCCAAAAATTTTCCACATGCATTTAGTCAACCCCATACCATCCCTATTCCGTGCAACTACTGCTCTGTTTTTCTGTCACTGTAGTTTCACCTTTGCTTTTTTATGTATTTTTTTAATCTTGAGCCTGCTTACTTTCTTACTTTTATCTATAGCTCTGAAAGTTAAGTACATACTATACCCACCCTGATGGTTGCCTTTTATCTTGTTTAATTTTAACATCTCCATGATGCAGGCAACACTGCACCTATTTTATATATGAGAAACTGGGCAAAAAAAGAAGAAAGAAGAAGAAGAAAACTCACAAAAAAGAAGTAACTTCCCAGAGTCACAGATCTAGTCAACAATGGGGTCTAGCTCCTCAATGACCACAGCACCTCAATACAGCTCCTAGTTCAGCCTACCTCCAGACTTCTTTTATGTGAGAGAAAAATTAACTTCTATTTCTTTGAGCCTGTGTTATTTTGAGTTTCCTATTACGGGAAGCCAACTCTAACCTCATTTCTTTTGGATCCTCTTTTTTGGAACACCCTCTTCTCAGGACACATACCACTTATCTCTACAGCAAGCTTACCAGACCCAGGGAAATATTATAGTTTATAATTCATGGCATTGCATTTTTGGAGCCCTGATTGTTGTCATAGGTTCTGTCATGCATATTGTCCAGATGGTTTCAACACACAAATATTTCAAGTCTGTGTCTTTGGGAAGGCCTCTGGGAATAGGGAAAGCAAGTGGATTCCAAGAACATAAACATTCCAAGGACAGGATAGAAGGTGATGAGCCTCCAATTGCCAAGATCTCACGTCAACTGGCAGTCATGTCCTCTCCCAAGACTGCACTTTGACATGTAACCTGTGGCAACAATCAGGGCTCCAAAACTATAACACCATGAATCATATTTTCATTTTCAATTTGCCACATGAATGCCCATTCTCTGATTCAAGTTGTGCTACATATTTTTTAAATTGCTAAGTCTTGATTTTAGCATGCATATTAAAAGTACACTTTATGCCATACTCATATTCATAGAAGTAGGTAACCCTGATGTTCAAATAGGACAAATCTACTTCATACTCACAGATGGAAGACTTCCTCTTTTAATCCCTTCAGAATATCATGTATAGTGGAACACCACTACCTGAACCAGTTTTCTTATTCTTCAGGCTCTTGACATAAGGAAAATAATGTCTACTATAGGAAAGAAGGCTAGAATGGCCTATAGTTAAAAAAAAAAAAAGACACTTAATGTGGGGAATAACTGAAGCTTGCATTTTAAAAATGTACTTTCACATGTGCATTTATGTTAAACAATCTGATGAAAACTCATAAATATTTCCTTCACATTGCAATCTGCATACATAATTTTATATAAGATAGAGGAAGAATATGATTAAAGCATCAAATCATTACAAGAACATACACAGCAAGTTACTTGAATGGACAGATTAAACATAAAGGCAATTGCTAGTTTTTAGTGTTAAATCACCAAGTAAAGGAAGGGAAAATAATGTTTCTGGTATTATTAGGTGATAACATAAATAATCTTGTAGAAATGTAAAGGAAGTCATAGTACATACATATCTCAGGGAAGAAATTTTTCTCTCTCTGTATAAGAAGAGCTGTGTTTTGGGGACCAGTGGCTTTGTTTTTAGCTTATGGAATTTCTGACTATTGGACCTGATTACCTTTTCCTCTTTTTTTTGGCTGGTAAACTTAGGGACATATTTATGTACCCCTTCCAGTAAGCAGATATAAATTCATGACCTATGTTTTATATTCTAACATCATTCTAGAGATCATCTTTTCTTCCTAATCTTGTTTTCCCTTTGCTTATGTTAAATCATTCGCCTTTTTAAATGTAGGTATACCTGTACTATTTCTTAAATTATTTGTGGAACAACACAAATTCTAAATTAGTTAATTATTAAATTATACCAACATTGGTATTTTTAGTTTCCCACTTAAGACACCTAATGTAATACAAGTATTCAAATAGAATGTGAATGATAATTATCATCTTAACTCTATGAGATCGAAAGGATGTTTATAGCGTTCTTGGCTGTCAGTGGTGTAAATTCTATTTAACTCACAGGGAAATAGAGACATGACATAAAATAAGAGAAACAAAGAGAAAGCAAATAAGTCTACTGGCTCAAAAATTAGAAACTTGGTATTAATGCATGTTACTGACTCCAAGTTCAGACTAACATGTCAGTTGGTCAACAGAATGAAAGTCAGCTTTTATTATTTTAGAAGTGTAAGTATATTTAAATATAACCATATAAATGGGTTTCAGTTAGTTCAATTTCTTTTTGTTTTAACTCCCCCCCCAGTTTTATTGAGAAACAATTGAAATAATTGCATAAGTTTAAGAGATACAGTGTGATGTTATGACTTACATATATTATGAAATGATTACCACAACAGGTTCAGCTAACATTCATCTTCTCATATAGATATAATAAAAAGAAAGACAGAAAGGGAGAAAAGTTTTTTCTTCTGATGATGACTCTTAGGATTCATTCTGTTAACTTTCCTATGTATCATACAGCATTGTTAGCCACAGTTATCATATTGTACATTACAGCCATAGTACTTATTTATCTTATAACTGGTAGTTTGTACCTTTTGACCTCCTTTCTCTAATCTTTCCTCCCCCCTACTCTCCGCCTCTGGTAAGCACAAATCTGATCTCTTTTTCTATGAGCTTGGTGAAGTTTGGGGAGGGCTTGGGGGGGTTGTTTTGTTTTTACAATTCCACATATAAGTAAGATCATATGGTATTTGTCTTCCTCTGACTTATTTTACTTAGCATAAAGCCTACAAGGTCCATCCATGTTGTCACAAATGGTAGGATCTTCTCATTTTTTATGGCTGAATAATATTCCATTATATATACATACCACCATTTCTTTATCCATTCATCCATTGATGAACACTTAGATTATTTCCATTTCTTGGCTGTTGTAAATGATGCTTCTATGAACATGGGGGTGCAGATACCTTTTAAAGTTAGTGTTTTTGTTTCCTTTGGATATATTCCCAGAAGTGGAATTGCTAGATCACACAGTATTTCTATTTTTAACTTTTTAAGGATCCTCCATACTGTTTTCCATAGTGGTTGTACCAATTTACAATCCTACCAACAGTGCACAAGGGTTCCCTTTTCTCCACACTCATACCAGTAATGGTTATCACTTGTCTTTTTGATGATGGCCATTTAACAGGCATGAGGTGATATCTCATTGTAGTTTTATTATGCATTTCCCTAATGACTAGTGATGTTGAATGACTTTTCCTGTACCATTGTGTATCTTCTTTGGAGAAATGTCTGTTCAGGTCCTTTGCCCATATTTAATTTGGGTTATTTGGGGTTTTTTGCTATTGAGTTGTACAAGATCTCCATATATCTTAGATATTCACCCCTATCAGATATATGGTTTAGAATCATTTTCCCTATTCCTAGGTTTTCTTTTAACTTTGTTTATGATTTCTTTTGATGAAACCATCTTTTTAGTTTGATGTAGCCCCACTTGTTTAATTTGTTGCTTGTGCTTTAGGCGTCATATCCAACAAATCATTACTAAGACCCATGGCAAGGAGCTTTATTCTTATGCTTTCTTCTAGGAGTTTCATGGTTTCTGGCCTTTAAGACATTTAAGTCTTTAATCCATTCTGAGTTTTTGTGCCTTGTATAATCTATGGGTCAATTTTCATTCTTTTACATGTGAATATCCAATTATCCAGCACCATTTATTTAAAAGACTGTCTTTCTCCATTGAGTATTCTTGGCTCCAGTTCAATTTCCTTTTACAGATGAACTCAAGTTAAGAGAAAAATATATCTGCTATAATATTTGTATGGATATATGAATCACTATAACAATATTTTACATAGAACAAAATAAATCAAAATACATAATGCTGATACAGTTTTCAATGACAGTGTAGAAGCAAGGAGGAGGGAAAATATTTTTCTTTTTAGAATCCTTTGCCTTAGGGGCGCCTGCCTGCCTCAGCAGGTAGAATATGCAACTCTCGATGTCAGGGTCGTGAGTCAAGCCCCCTGTTGAGTGTGGGAACCTATTTAATTTAAAAAAAAATTTTTTTAAAAGAACTACTTAAAATCCTTTGCCTTTGTGTTAGGCCCCTAGGCAATCTGGCTCTAAAGCTTTCTGTCTTACGTGCAAACATTCAATGTCATTAACCTGAAACAGTTTAATGTATACCTCTTCTAGAACAATTATTACATGTTAGTTGTTTTAAGTGCCTCCTCTCACTTTCAAAGATGTTCTGATGTGAATGAAAAATTATGTGGTCACCTGAAATATGATGGATTTCAGTAGTACTCAAAAATGGTAGATAGCATAAGACCCTTACTCCCAAATGATCATGATTCTGTCTCTGGGAGAAAATTAATGATGCAAAAAGACAGAAGGATCACTCTCTGAATACTGTGATGAAAACTGCTCAATGTTTTCATAAACTGTCAACTTTAATTATCTAGGCTTAGAGCAAATTTAAGAATTCCTGCAAAAGTGTCTGAAAATAATTCTAGTTCAATTTAACATGTATTAACTCCCTACTTCTAAGTGTGCCAGGCACTGTACTAAACACTTGATTTACATTATCTCATTTATTCCTCAACACGGCTTTGTATATATTATTACTACTAACCATACTTCCCAGATCAGAAAATTGAAACTTACAGAGGGTAAGCAATTTAGCCAAGGTTACACAAATAGTAACCAGCAGAGCCAGAATTCAAACCTAAAATTAACACTCAAGCCAGAGGTCTCTACAAATAACAAATAATAAATACTTATTATCTTCTTGAGTGGTATTACATGAGGAAAGCCTTGTCTCACCTATCTCCAGCATCTCCCCCACAACACCTACAATTAATCCCAGAAATTTTATCTTGAGAGAGCCATTCCCTCTGGCTTTATTTAGCTACGTGTGGTGGTCATATTGGGTTTGCCATCCTTTATTTATTCTTCTTTTCACCTATTTGAACAGTCCTTGATTTAAATTTACAGATTCATGTAGTTCTGAGGAAACTGACTCCACCTTCCAGTCTAAGAATGAAGCAATGACCGAAGACGCCTAATTTTGTACATTCTTTCCTTTGACCATAAAGATTGGCCCAAAGACGGGCAAGTGACAAAACCTGAAAGCCTCAATCTTTACAGTAGAATACTGGGACACAGACTCATTTTCATGCTAGGTATGAACAAAAATATATATAGTCCTGGGAGCTGCTGGTATCCATTTAGGGGTCTTAAACATAGAAGTAACACCACAGAATGCAGAGTAGAGAAATGGAAAGAAATTAAGTCCTAGGCAGCATTGGATAATCCACTGGATCAACCTTCACCCATCTTTGGCATTTTAGTTTTATGAGTAACTCAACTGCTGATGCTAATTTGAATTAGGCTATTATTTGCAACTTAACTGACCTGAATTAATACATAAGGGATAACATTAGCAAAATGGGCCTTTGGGGTGGCCAGGTCCCTTAGAAGGAGTAACGTTTGGAGAGGTGAGATATGACACATCCCAATTTTAAGAAGGGCTGGCAAAATTACAATACTTTATAGGTCACTGTGACTTCCCTCCGTGTAGTCAGGTTACCTACAAAATTATTTTTAAAAGCTAAAGTTCTCTATTTCCTTTTAGTTTAGAAAGGCTAGTTCCATATCTTATGTCATTCTATTCTCATAACAATGATAAAAGATAGGTATTACAATTCCTGTTTTATAGATTCAAAAAACTGAGGTGATTTTTCCAAGATAATAAATCTATCAGGTGGCTAAAAACAAGGATTCAGAATCAACTCTTCTGAATCAAATTCCTTTTTTTTATTTCTGCTACCCCAAGCAGAACTGGATTTCACCTACCCATAAAATTGAATGATGGACCTTAGTTCTCTAAGACAGCTGAGAACAATGGCGAGTGCTACCAGTGTACTAGTTCTTGCAGTGTTTCCCGGGGATACAAAAAATAAAGGATGCTTATGAAAGAAGTATGTCCTCAACTATCCATAGCCTACCTTTAATACCCATAAATAGCCTTAGATTCTGCCCTCGAATCATCTAAGTGGAATGTGTCTTGTTTTCCCTTTGTTAATTCACCTCATAAGCAGATTCTTCACATCCAGAAAGACCTTTTGGATAGTCTGTGGTTTTTGCCACTCCCTGCCATTAAATAGAAACAGCCCAAATTTCTAAATAACCACATTAACAGTTTAAAAATAATAGAATTTTATGCCTTTGCAACAATGCTTTGATAAAGGTATCATTATTATGATTATTGTATAGATGAGGAGATAAAGGCTTAGAAAGGTGAAGTAACTTTTCCAAGGGCACATATTTACTAAGTGACAAAGCCGGGACGGTATCCCAGATCTGTTGGATTTCAAAGACAGTGCTCTTCAACAGCTATGCTACAATAACACCCCCTGCCTCAATCCATTTTTGCCCAACCCATATTTTCTTAGAATTCCATTCCTCAAGTGTTGGCACACTCCTCTCTCACTGTCCAGTTCAACACCTCCCATACCACACCCCCATCATGAGATCACGGCAACTCTAGTTTCTAATATTTCTATTCTTCTCTGCCAAACCAAAGTAACTTTTTTTTCTCATGACCTACCCTGAGATTTGTAATGAGTGATAATAGGTAATCAGATAAATTAATCATTGCTAATGTGTTGATATTTAGTGTGTAACATCTTCTCAGTGAAAATAATATTCTAACCATTTAAAGTCTGTGTTACAATATGGTGATTAAGGGACACTATAAATACTATAAACTGATGTCAGTGGGGCTGGGGAGTCAGCAGAAGGGCAGTATTCTACGTCAGCTTTGTTCTGACATCTGTAAAAACTACTTCATAAGTCTTTCGGTCCATTCCCATGTAAGACAACTGTAGCTACTGTCCACCCATCATTAACTATACGTATGAGAATTGCTCAAGTAGAATATTGGGGACAAAAACCTTCAGTGTATTCCCCCAAAAAACATAAGAATAGCAATATGTTTGTATTGGCTGAAACAAAGAGCTCACCTGTCTGCCTTCACCTCACTGAACCACATACCTGCAGAAAATAAACCATGGGATGTTTTACATGTTTGTTGACTTTGTGAGAAAGCAAGCACAGCTAAGTGAAGAAAGTCCGTGAGATTAAACATTTGAATTAATGGCCAATAAAATATCAGATTCTATACTATAGAATAATGTTGTAAATCATTTTTAGATTTCACCTGCTTTGCAAAAATTTCATTTAGACCATAATATTTTTAGTGAACTATACTCATATCTCAAAAACATTTTTATTCCTCAGAGGCAATCTCCCCATTTCTGTCACTGCTTCTCAAATCACTAAGCCAAGAGACCATACCTTATAGCTAAAAGAACACAGATGCCCAAGTGAATGGAAGAAAAGCAAAGATTATTCCATTTATTTTAGTGCCGTGACTAAGTCGTTTTGGCCTGTAGCTTGATTTTCACTGGCTTTTTAATGAGATTTGTATCTCTGCCCTTTTGTGCTAGACTTATTTTCATGAGAATGTCATTTCTCATATCCACTTGTCTGCAAGCATTTTCTGCAGAGATGGGTACATCACTACCCAGAAGGAAGTTGTCAAATTATTCCAGTAGACAGGTGCCATCAATAAGAAGGCCGATGTCCAAATGAAATTTTTGGCAAAAAGTGGCAGAAGAGTGCCAGGAAGTCTGATTTATACATCATAACAGGAATGATACTGCTGTTCAGAAACTCTTCAATATTTCTGTATAGTTTGACACTCTCCTAAACCAAGATATCTTCCAAAAATCCATAACAAAGTGCATGCCTTCTATACACTCTAGTGGACTGGGACTCAGGATGCAGCTGAGGTCTTACCTAACCTATAGGACTTATTTAATTCCTGTTATATATCAGGGTGGACCAGAGGTTAGCATCTCCTCTCAAAAGTGAGGAGGGGGCGCCTGGGTGGCACAGCGGTTAAGCGTCTGCCTTCAGCTCAGGGCGTGATCCCGGCGTTATGGGATCGAGCCCCACATCAGGCTCCTCCAGTATGAGCCTGCTCCTTCCCTCTCCCACTGCCCCTGCTTCTGTTCCCTCTCTCACTGGCTGTCTCTATCTCTGTCAAATAAATAAATAAAATCTTAAAAAAAAAAAGTGAGGAGAATATACAGTCTTTATAAAGGCATCAAATAATATTATTGGCACTTTACTTCATTCAAAATGATGTTCTGGTGTTAATCTGATAATGCCAATAAGGTTGTTTGGCTCATTTTGAGCTACTCTACATACATACAGCACTTGTGACAACAGCTGTTGAATATTTTGCCTACTTGCCCTATGGTGTTCAGATAACTGTTTCCTAAGAAACATCTTTCTTAGGAAGTCCCGGGGTCCTGGGATTGAGCCCCACATCAGGCTCCTCCACTGAGAGCCTGCTTCTTCCTCTCCCACTCCCCCTGCCTGTGTTCCCTCTCTCGCTGGCTCTCTCTCTTTGTCAAATAAATAAAATCTTTAAAAAAAAAAAACACTGACAATAGCAAATGCTGGTGAGAATGGAGAGCAACAGGAACTCTCTGCATCACTGCTGGTGGGAATGCTAAATGGTACGGCCACTTTGGGAGACAGTTTGGCAGTTTCTTACAAAACTAAACATATGGGGCACGGGGTGGCTCAGTCGGTTAAGCGGCTACCTTCAGGTCAAGTCATGATCCCAGGGTCAAGCCCCAGATAGAGCTCCCTGCTCAGCAGGGGAGTCTGTTTCTCCCTCTCCCTTCCCCAACTCATGCTCTCTCTTGCTTGCTCTCTCTCTCAAAAAAGCAAATAAAATCTTTAAAAAAAAAAAAACAACTAAACATACTCTTACCATACAAAGCAATCACACTCTCTGATATCAACCCAAATGAACTGAAAATTTATGTTCACACAAAAACCTACACACAGATATTTATAGCAGCTTTATTCATAATTGACAAAACTTAGAAGCAACCAAGACGTCCTTCAGTAGGTAAATGGACAAATAAATTGGAGTGCATCCAGATAATGGAATATTACTCAGCCCTAAAAATAAATGACCTATCAAGCCATAAAAAGACCTGGAGGAAATTTAAATGCAAATTGCTAACTGAAAAGAAAGCCAATCTGAAGAGGCTACCTACTGTGTGATTTCAAATATATGACATTCTGGAAAGAAACAAAACTATGAAGATAGTGTAAGGGTCAATGATTTCAGGAGTTGAGGAGGGGAGGACAAACATGTAGAACATAGAGGATTTTTAGGGCAGTGAAACTATTCTATATGATACTATAATGGTGGCCCATAGCACATACAATATAAAGAGGGAACTATGGAATTTGGATGATGATGTCTCAATGTAAGTTCAACAATTGTAACAAATGTTCCCCTCTGGTATGGGATGTTGATAGAATTGGAGAGGCCGCACTCATGTCGGGCCAGGGCTTATTTGGGACATCTCTGTACCTTCCATTCAATTTTGCTATGAACCTAAAACTGCTCTAAGAAATAAAGGAAAAAAATATTTTGTTGTTATCATTGTCATCAACCTCTTGCCAATCCCATCACTTTATACAAGTACAATTTATTTTCTTATTTTTAATCCTTTCCACTTATTTCCATGTGACAAATATTTACTTCTGTGTATGTGTGATGTGTTTGTACATGTATTTTCTTATTACTGCATCATCCTTCCAGAGTATAAGCTTCATGAGAGTAGCCACTCTACGAGAGTAGCCCAATTTTGACCACTGTGATCCAGTACCTGGCTCATAGTAAGCATATAATAAATATTATTGAATGAATAATATTCTTGTAGCTAGTTTTTAAAATATCAGTGATAGGGATGCCTGGATGGCTCACTCAGTTAAGCATCTGCCTTTGGCTCAGGTCATGATCCCAGAGATCCAGCCCCGCATCACATGGGGCTCCGTGCTCAGTGGGGAGCCTGCTTCTGCTTGTCCCTCTCCCTCTGCCCCTCCCCCCTGCTCATGTGCATGTGTGCTCCCTCTCTCTCTCTCTCTAATAAAATCTTTTAAAAAATATATCATTAAAAAAATAAGGAAAATACCAATCATAACTTAAATTCTGGATATGTGATATCTCCAGCTTTGCTCTTCTTTTTCAAGGTTGCTTTGGCTATTCAGGGTCTTTTGTGGTTCCATACAAATTTTAGGATTATTCTAGTTCTGTGAAAAATGCTTTTGATATTTTGACAGGGATTCTGTTAAATGTGTAGATTGCTTTGGGAGGATCGGTTAAGTAGGTGATGGGGATTAAGGAGTGCACCTATTGTGATGAGCACCAGGTGTTGTATGGGAGTGCTGAATCACTGTATTGTACACCTGAAACTATCACACTGTATATTAACTAACTGGAGTTTAAATAAAAACTTCTTAAAAATCAGTCATAGAAAGACCTTAGAAATGAGTAGATTTTGAATAATTTTATAGCCTAATTACCCAAAATGTTTCCTATCCAGATGCCACTGGTTCCTACTAAGGGTTTCTCTTTAAAAATATGGACCCCACCTCACACCAAGGTTTTAAAGACTATATTTTTTCCACTTTGCAAGAAGGACCTAGGTAATAATAGAAAGTGATTGGAGTAAAATAAAAACTGTACCAAAGGTGGTAAGGAAGAATTTTTAAAAAACCTACTTTTTTAAAAATTTTATTTTTTTATCTATTTATCTGAGAAGGAGCACACACCAGCGGGGGTGGGGGGGTATAGAGGAAGAGGGAGAAGCAGACTCCCCGCTGAGTGGGGAGCCCGACTCGGCTAGATCCCAGGGTCCCAGGATCATGACCCGAGCTGAAGGCAGATGCTTACCTGACTGAGCCACCCAGGCACCCCCCCCCAAAAAGTCACCTACTTTAAACTTTTGCCTTGTGCTCTATTATAGAATCCCAGATGGACAGATTTAGGAAAAGACACTGAAAATCTGGACCATAGAAAACCAATGAGAAGCTATTCTGCTTTTAAAGATTTCCACAGATGTCACTTCCATGCCTCCTCAGTTATTTTTACTTGTTTTATTTCTGTCATAACTTCCCATCAAATGTATGAAACAGGAACCTTTCCTTTGTACCTCAAATCACTTGTCTTCTAAATAGCAATCTTTATTGTGGCCCATAATGAATTTGAATAACATCAGGTTACATATAACCATTTCTAAAAGAAACCCAGAAATAGAGAAGTGACCAATTATTCTGGTTCATGTTCAACGAGTGAGCTTTATCCAAATGGGTACAGGGAATGGACTTTTCACCTGCATATTTGGGAATAATTCAGCACTTTGTTCAGCTACCAGGAAAAATAATTTTATAAAGTTTTAAAGGAATTTGTGCATTTTTCCATACTCAATGACTTTTAATATTTTTAAGTATCTGTGAGAATTAGGAACAGGATGCCTAAAGATTAAGTTCTTCCAAACACTGTTCAAGACAGATCCTTGATTTGATTTTCCCCTGTACCTTGAATGTTAAACATTTTTTGATGCTGACTTTCAATACAAAAATAAAATTAGCAGCAAGTGTGCACTCTGAGGAAAATGAAATAAGATTGCTTCCAGCAGCACCTTCAGGTGAATGATTTTTAATGTAATGAATTTTTATCCACCTGGAGAATTTTGGCAATGCAATAATATTCAAAATTTACTTGAATCTAGGGATAGCATGACCACCAAATTCATTTGCTGTACCCAAATGAAATACTATTAATCTTAAATTATAATAGCAAAAATCTTAATGATATTATTAAATTAACTATCAAAAACCCACATTCTCAGACTTTTTACTGTTAGGACAGAACTTTTATATTATATTTCATATATGTGTAATTCACATAGAGTGGAACAATCATGCCCTTTGGAATGAAGAAACTTATATTAACTTCTAGAGCCAACTCCTACTGGTATGGTCAAGTTACTCGACCTCTGTAAGTCTCAATTTCCTTATAAATAAGACTATTAACACCTATTTTATAAAATTATTTTATCAGCAGGATCAAGTATTAAAAATGCCTGAAAATCTTCAAACACATAAGTGCTCAATAACTAATAGTGAGAGAGAAATTAGCCATGGTCCAAGTCAAGGGTTGTATCCATTGGGCAAATCATTATTATTTCTTCCAAGGTTTGTGTAAACTGAACATAAAATGGGCTACAAGTCTGAATGCGGCAAGCATGATGGTATAACATATTGAGTCACTATTTTAAGATCTTGTCCAATGCCTTCATGAGGATTCGGATTAACTTACTTTATCATGTCGGCATAAAATTGGCCTTTATCAGCTCTGCTCCCATTCATTCCAAATGATGGACAGGAAAATAATGAGAGCTTATTCCTACCCTAAATGCCATACTCCACCATGGGACAGTGACTCAATAAAGGTCAGGAGATCCACAGTGTTATTCAATTTTATTTATACCTTTTTTTCTAAGAAAGTCAAAGCACTACCTTATACTTTTGGTTCTGCTGATTAGCAAATGAATAATCTTACAAGAGTATTACATCTTCTGCCCCTTGAAAGTAGGCTGGATTTAATGATTTGCTTCCAAAACATAGAATATGAAAAGGGAGGGAAAGTAATTTTACCATGGAGAAACCTGAAAAACACTACTTCTACCAAGTGATCAATGTGAACATAACAGTAATAAGTTGTGTGGATAGCATATACCTCCTTATATGGGATATGGGATATGTTGAGAATGGCACTTCAACTCTGGTTTTCTTCCCTAAAACTCATAAGCCCAGTCTAATCATGAGAAACCCAAGTTGAGGGACATTCTACAAACTGACCAATTTTCTTCAAAATTATCAAGGTCATGAAAATTAAGGAGAGATCTCACAACCCAGAGTAGACTATGGAGACATGTTGAAAAAATGCAATTTCTATTCCAAGATAGAATCCTAGAATAGCAAAAAGCATTAGTGAGAAAAACCACTTAAATCTGAATAAAATCTGTACCAATGTTGGTTTCTTAGTTGTGACAAATGTACCACAGTTATATAAAATAGTAACAACAGGGGAACACAGATAATGAAGATATGAGAACTCTCTGTACTATCTTTGCAACTTTTTATAAATTAAAGTTATTCTAAAATAAAAAGTTTAGCAATTTTAAAAAATAAATCATAAAACAGAACTAAAGATAAATAAGATGAAATACATCTAAGCATCTACAGTCTTTATCTTTTAATCAAAATAAAAGACTTAAAATATATGAAGTATTAAATTATCTAACATCTATCTATATCACCTACATTATGAATCAATTATTTGAGTAATTTGAATGATTTGGGTCCAATTCAAAATATAGAGACATCTGCTCATTTTCTGTACTCAAAGCTCTCGTAAGTTTTTCAAAAGATTCTGAAACTCAAAGAAGCCTTTGGAAGAGGAGGAGAAATGACATTCATGGAATGTAGCATATGGAATAGAACTGTGTGTGTGATTTTATCTGAATTATCTCATCAGATCCTCACAATTCCCTGAGTTAAGTATGATTATTATCCCCATATTCACAGTCAAGCAAAAGGAAGTTATGTTCAAATTCGCACTACTAATAGGAAGAGTATCTAACTATAGAGCCAAAATAAGGGTTCACAGTATTATACTGCCCTCTTGTAAGCCAAAAATGTTTAAAGGCCACTTGCCCACATGGACGAGGATGACAAAGTTCTAGCAACTATTTTGAAAACAAGGAAAAAGAAAAAAATTTAAACAAAGCCAAGAAAACAATGACAAACTTAATAAATTATTCACTCATTTTTTTAAAGGTGCTTAATTTATATTCTATGAATTACCTAAGCCATGGAAGTATCTGGCTTTATGCATACCTCTATGCTGTTTTTGATTGCTGTTCTTCTAAAATATATATACATTTTCTTAATATATAAAGTTGCTTAAAACAATGTAAAAGCCACAAAGAAAATCTGTTTCAATCTTGAAGCCTGGGTCAATTTAATCCTGGTGACTTAAATGGCAAGTCTCTATTAGAACTCAGAGTTCTGGACTTCTTGTTAATTACTCCCACCCTTGGGAATTTCTCATATTCATTAAACTTAGGCTAGAAATCATGGAAACAGCAATAGTAGTGTAAGAATAGCTAAAGAAAATGACTGCATTTGGGAAGCCTTATCAAAAGTGGAAAATGTTCTTTCCTTTCATCAACTCAGGAGATTCTAGCAAACTGTCTGCCAACTTACATGTTTTCACCATAATTATTTTTCAGTGGGGCTTACTGCACCTCCCATTGATTAAACTGTTGGGCATGCTTACAAGATTGTGAAATCAAGACCTATTTCTGTTGCTCAAGTTTACAATGAAAGTAGCAAAAGCAAAAATAAGTTTCATTACACAGGACTGGCAAATTCAGGGAAGATCTGAGACCTACCCATTCTGAAAATCTAGAGTGAAGATTTTGTTGTAAAGAAGGAAGTGTTGGCAATGAGAGGAATAATGGTATTTGGGTTTCAAAGGTCTGGAGCCATTCCTATATTATGAATACTGACAGCCACTCAGGTCCGTTCTTTTACAGAAATGGCCTTTTGGAAGAAAAACACAATGATCTTCAGCTCACTGAATTAATCACGGCACACTCTCAACCCCGGAACACTAATAATCATGTTATCTTCAGAGACAATGTGGAGCGTTGGAAATAATGAGTTCCCTGATACAGCTCCATGAAACTGATAGGTTCTCTGCGCCACATGAACACATCCAAAGCAATGTGGCCAGGTCATCCCCCACGCTGCCTCCTGTCCCTCTCAAAATAAGGGAATTACTACTGTTTTTGAAGTGACTCTTCGATCTTTATAGTAAGTTTAAGAGACATAAAAGTCTGCTGCCAGGAATGAGTTCTTCGGTGTGTGTGCAACCATCATCAACTTGAATGCTGAACATACATGGAATCCACATAGACTGAGCTACCTTATTCATTACCATATTGAATGGGAAAGTGATTGCAAAGTTCTTCACACAGAGCTTACTACATGCTAAAAATCCAACAAATCTTGGCTATTATTTGTGTTAGTGTTTCACAGCCCTCCCTCTGACATTAACCCTTGAAAGAAACACATTTGTGAGATCATAGGTAGAGACAACTAAATCTTGAGAAGTCTATCAGCTTACAAGCCAAAGTAGCAGAATAAAGGCGGGGAGCGTTAATAATAAGGAAAAAAGACTCTAAGATTTCACAACCTCTCTTCCTGATTCATTTTAGTGTTTAATAACTCTGTCAAGAAATTTCTCAATTACTCTAACCTAACTACCTCATACTGCAACTTAAGTTTATTTCCTCATGCTCTGGCTTCAATGGAGATAGAGAACAGATGGTCGCTATCCTTTGTATAATAATAATTTTTTAAATGTTTTTTGGGTTCAAAGACTTAGTAAATCTTTCTTTGATTATTTTCTTCACCTCAACAAATAAGTCTAGTGCATTAAACACCATCAGTAGCACTATGTTTGAATACAGCAGACAACTGGTAAATACCAAGGAAAATATTTTCATCATTATTAATGTGCACAAAACACCCTCAAATTTGTCTGTTTTAAGCAAGAATCTGTATACACCACACATCAGCAGGACAACATGTGCTTTCTTTGAAAATCTCTTTGATGAAGAGATTTCTAGGAACTAAATACAAATCAAATCAAGAAATATCTCAAGTACCCAGCAGAATAACTTCTGCAAAAAAAATGAAAATGATAAGGATCAGTTTTGCCATATTTTTTACTCATGTTCGATTTAAGAGGCATTTGAATGGTATTAGACTAATTTACCTAGGCTAATATTAATTTCAAAACAAATTATTGAGATTTATATTTTAAAGAAACAAAACAAAATACTGGATAAGAAAATAACACACATCATCAAAGAAGCTTTGATAAAACTGATGAGCTGACATCTGTTAACTTAGCTAACAAGATTTGAGAACACATCACGGGCTGAGTAGATAAAAACAAATTTTTACTAGAAAGTACCGTGTCAAAACATGGACAGCTAGTACATTTTTGCATATATTTTAAGAGTGAAAGAAAGATTTCTCACATCAAAAGGACAGTTTACTTATCTGCATGTTCGGGAACTGAATTTTGTCATTTTGATTGTCATTTTATGTTTCTCTTTCCTGTGTGTTTCTTTTCCCCCACTGAGTTTGTTTTTGACAGCCTCTCTTGTCTTTCTCTCACTTCCAAACATTTCCAAAAACTTTTGAGCTTTAAAAAACTACTCCATTATTAAAATCACATTCTATCACTGTTAACCAATCCCTTATATTTTGGAAATTATAAGAACTCAATCTAAAAAGTGCGAATAGCTTTTTGTCTCCTTCAGACTCTGGGATAAAGTGTTGATGCTTTACAAGTCTGAACTCATTTTCACAAGAATTAGACAAACATGTACACAGAACTGAGCATCACATATTTTCCTGACTTGTTTTTCCACGGATTTATATTTACCCAAATCCAATGTGCCGTTTCCTAGGAAGTATTTTATTAAATTTCAGCCTGTCCATTCCCAGGAAAACTTAATTCACTTGTATGATTCTGCTGTGGATCATCTCACAAAGTAACTTAAAAATCAAATTTAATTTATTTAAATGGGAGTTAAATTCATTTCTAAAACATAAATATATCCTCTCTCATTTAAATACATGTCCATCTCACATGTGTGAGATTTGTTATTAAGAACCCACAGCACCAACATATCCCTGCTTTTGGTAACAGAGATTGTCAATTTCTTTTTCCTTATTCCTGCATGTTTTGCTCTTTGAGTTGTCCTATAACCATACCATGCAAAAGTAGAGTTTCCATACATCAGTGGAAATAGGCAAACTGTATCAAAATCGTGTTTTATTTTAGATAAATAATTAAAAATTAACTCTAAAGGAGTCTTCCTTTAAATATCATATTACAGCAGAACTTTCTTTTGACTATCTTCATGATACACTGAAATATAAAAACCATGGATTTAATTTTCAACATAAAAACCATGGAATTAATTTTTTTTAATTACTTTGTAAAATTAGTTTTTTGATCTCTCCCCTGGAAGAACCCAGATTCCGTAGGGGTGAGAAACATGTCTCTTATTCACTAGTATATTGCTGCATAAAGCAAATATTTATCATATGAATTCATGAATTTCGAGTTTCTGATATCCAGTTAAAATTGAGAATAATCTCCTATGGCTATAACAAATAGCCTTTAAAGTTTTTGATCTATTGCACTAAAACCAAATTCCTCCGGACCACTGATGACTCACTATTTCAGCTTTGTCATTCAAGACAATGCCAGTAAGTATAGAGAAAGTAAGAATAGTTTTCTCTGGTTCATTAAACACTTCTATAAATGACAGAAACTGACTATCCTGATAGTCTCTTTTACTTTAAACAATTAAAAATGGTTGGATGACAGTTCTATCATAGAAGAGAGGTAGTCCATTAAGCATTTTACTATAAAATGATTTTGTAGTGCTAATCGTGTCCCTGGAGATGGTTATATAAAGAAACTTCTTCAATAAATTAACAGAAAACAGATGCTTCTCTTGCCCTTACATGTCAGAATTGTAAAGGCATTCTATTATATAAATTGTGCATCAATTTATGTTCATTGTCTCCATGACAGTGTAAAACTAATTATGGGGCAAATCCCTGGAAATCATTAGCTTTCATTATCCCTTTAGGACCAATTACATAAAGAAAATGAGCCCCCATAAATATTTTTGGCTCATCTCATGTCGCTTTTGGTTTTAGTGAACATGAATATTTACTTTACTTGGACTTGTCAACTTTTGAACAAGGTGTCCTGCTTCCAAAAATATTTATTTGGATTCTGGCCCACTGACCAAAAAAAAAAAAAAAAAAAAAAAAAAAAACAGATGTCAGAAACCAGCCTGGGTAACACAGTTATGCCAAAACTTATCTGACTGTCAGAGGACAACTCATGCAGGGTAATATCCACAAAATGTTTCTCTCTCTTTCTTTAAACTCAAACAGCGCTGCAAAAGTTCCAAATATCTGGTGGGCCAGAGACCTAATGCCCTAATTCTACTGAAACATATTAATGGGTCATCTTTTCTCAACAATGCCAGTTAATCAATCCAAACAGAGATGTTGATCACATGGAGCTGCCATAATTACAGCAATCTTAATACTTCTAATATGTTTAACATAAAAATAAGGAGCATTCAAGATATTTAAGTAAATTTGTTTAAAGGGCTATAGGAGGATGGATGACTTTTTTCCTTAAAACTCTAACAAAGCCTTCGAAAGCAAGGCAATTCGAATCATCCGTGGCTTTGATTGTTTAATACACAGTAAAAGGCTTCACTAGGCTCTCCAGTGAATGATTTGACAAAATAAAACTCTCGATTTGAACCATATTACATGGTATATTAGGCAGAAAATGCCAAGAGCAGAAGGCAATCATCAGATGTGGGATTCGTGGAGCAAATTTACTGGAACTGTTAGTAAATTTACTGGATCATCGCTTTTGGAATTCCACATAAATCATGCCGGTCACTGTATTTAGAAAAACGGTGTAACCCTAAGTGCAATGTCAAAGAATGATAACAAAATGCTCCCGGATATTGCTTTTGCTGAAAATGCCCTGCCTTTGCTTCAGCTTTTCCTTTCAGATCCAGACAAATGTCATTCAATCCTTATTTAAATAAAAGGCATGGCATACTTTTTCAAAACCAGTCACAGAAAATTGCTTTTGGAAAGCCAAATAGAGATTATACCTCCACTTAGGTCCGTTTGTACATAGCCACCACAGATTGCAGTCCCACATCTAGTTTCAATCTGCTTTTCAGCCAAACTGCTCATGAATAGCAAATACCCAACAGTAGGAAGTTGCTGCCATCTACAGGCTTCCTAGAACTTTATCCTAACTATATGAACATTTTTCTGAAATCAAAGGACCAAGAGCCTCTATGGTAAACAGATTTGATACATGAACCTATAATACCTTAAAAAAGAATAAATGAGAAAGCTTCCTGTTAGAATCATTCTGGATGCTCTTTGAAATTTCTTCCTATTAGTTGGACTTTATCTTTTAAACCAGGATACATTTAATTTTTTTGAAGTATTTAAAACCTAAAATAATTTCAGTAAATTAACTTTCTTATACCAAGTAACATATAAATAGCAATAAATATTTCTGATTACTTTATCTATACTTTCACATCAGTCTTAATCATCATCCAATTAATTGTTTTCCTCTTATAACCACCTAATTCGTAACTTATAAATTAATATTAAATGCAGTGTGGCAAAATGATTAACAGAACCTGTATTCAGAGGGTTCATCTTCAAATTCTTACTCTACTACTTATCACTGGTATGACATTGGACAAGGAACTTGGCAAGCCTGTGCCTCAGTTTCTTCATCATTAAAGTGAAGAGACAACATAAGCCCTAAGAGTATTGTAACATTTTCTTTAAAAATGCAGTAAGGACACCAATAATAGTCATGGGAATTTAGCTCATTTCATAGTAAAAGTTACACATGCAAAAGTAACAAACAAAATTTATTACTTTATTATCTCTCTGTGTATATGTAAATTTGTGTACTTTATATATGCAGGTAGTATGTGCATTCCCATATGTTAACATAGTAGATAAAGCCAAAGTACTTATCCCAATGGTTCTCAAACCTGAATGAGCATTGGAATCTCCTTGGGAGCTGTTAAAAATTATAAACGGCTCAACTTCATTCCTAGAGATTATGATGTTAATTTTTTCAAAGCTCCCCAAGTGATTCAATTGTGTGGCCAAAGTTGAGAACCAGTGTTATATATTCAGTTATGTGTTTTTATTATATAACATAATGAAAATTAAAATATGGATGAATTCTTTCAACCATGCTCACGATTTGAAAATTTGTTACGACATTCATCAACGGTATAGCAACTTTTATCATGCCATATATACTCTCTTTCAGTTATGTCTATGTTGAAAACATTCATTCATAAAATAAACCATTTGCATAGTTGATAGCAGACTTTGACAGTAGGTTGAAAAAAATAAACCATTTTTTTTTACCTACAAGCAACACCACCAGTGACATACCTATAATTAAAGTAGACCAAATCTTTTGGTTGAGGCATTTAAATCTGTTAGTCATTTTAAAATATCAGGAGATCTCTATAACCCTGATTCTTTAGTAAATTACCCTGGGCAAAACTGGAGTAAAGACTAAAAAATTCCATATTTGTAATCTGATAACATAGGAGACATGAAAAATGAAAACGAAGAAGTCATAGACCAAAGAGGTTAACATTTTATATTTCTATAAGTACATTTTGAATTTGAATTGATCACAAGATAATATTTACAGTGACTGTGTCTTATCTTGATTAGGTAGCAAGGAATCAACACAAATGTTTATTACTTTTTTAAAAATAACTGCAGGTTTACATTTCTTTATTCACTGCTCATACCATAATAATTACTCAGAATATAAAGATTTTATGTATTTTAACTGCATATCTTAGTTCAAACAACTTCAGCATGGATAAAATGATACTCTTTACAATACGAATACGCATAGTACCAAATAAGTATCTTTCACTAGCAACCTTAAAGTGAAAATTTTTAGCAGATGATTTCATATTTGCAATGCAGTGCTCACCTAACAAATACTGACATATTTTTAGAGCGTAAACAGATGCTCCCCTACTTCTTCCTAGAATATCCATCCTCATATGGTCTACTCAGACATAAAAATTACAAAAATGAAACTATTTCTTCAAACTAGCAAATAAAACAGCACAGGGAGAAAAATAGGCATTTCAGCTGTGAGCAACCTATAAAGCATGGCATAATTACTTACATTTTGTGTGAATTTAATGCACTAAACTCATATACACACACAAACAAGAGTAATAAGCACTACAGAACAGGTCTAAAATCTAAACTAGATAGACAATAGAGGGAGAATTTGCCCTAATAATAATAATAATCATCATCATCATCCTTCCTCTGTTCTTTATACAGCTTAATGCTACAAACTGCAAAATGCTAAAATCATAAGAATTGATTCAAAATGAGTAAGTTTCAAAACTCATAATGCCTAATAATATTATAAATATTAAAAATAATAAAGATTAAATAGCTATGATTTTGACTATTTGTATACAAAGCCATATGATGACAGAGATTAAGCAGCATTATTTTGGTGTGAAAAATGATAGAATTCTAGGGATCCAGTCATGATAAAGACCACCTAGTCCAGTACTTCCCAACCTTTTAAAAATATGAACATTTTCAAGAAATAATAATGATAGCTAATAATTATGGATATATGTATTGAAGACTTATCACATGCCACATACTGCTTGTTCATGTTATAAGGTAGCTATTGTTATTTCTCAGCCTTTTAGATAAAGAATATGAGGAACAAGGCGGTTGAGTAACTTGCTTGATTTCCTAGCCTAGCCAGAATCCAAACCCAAGGAGTTAGCTTCAAAGTCCAAACTGGCATTTGCTACAAGATATGGCAGTAATAAACAAAAATATGTCCTCTCCCCAATATTTCAACTTTAAAGATAGGTTTTTAATTTTCCAAGTATTTTATAAGATTTGAAACAATTACACAAGTGCAAGATTCTGATACTCCTCCCTTACTTTCCAGGATGAAAACCATGGCTCTTGTCCTACCTTCCTATATTACAGATTCATGCCTTTAGGAATATCTCTTAAACACCTTTTTGGGTGATGAACCAAGTATAATCTTCTACTCAATGATAGTTTGGAAAATAATTATACAAACGAGTAAAAAGGTGTTAAATTTAATAAAAGATGGGTAAATATCTGATAATTCAAAAACTAACAGAAGGCTTCCTGATAGAAATAATATATTAACCTAAATTCTAGAGAATGGGTAAGGTTTAGATAAATTTAAATGCATAAGTAAAATGTTCCAAGTATAAACAAATTATGAGCAGGAGGGCAGAAATAAAAAAAGTACAATGATGAATAGGAAACAAAGAGTCCAATTTGCCAGAAACAAAGAGTATGTTAATGCATCTAGGAATAGATAATGTTGAAGGTAGAGGAAGGAGGTTCTGGAAGCTTAGACAATTCTGTAAAGAAGGGTGTAATAAGACTAGAGATCAGTTTTAGACAGGTAAATCTGGTGGCAATGTATAAAATAAATTGTACGCTGATGAGATACTCCTGGCAAGAGAACTATAAGAATGGCAGTGGAAATGCAGCAAATGGGAGGAATGAGAATTACATATTATACAGATATAATCCATACATTTTGAGGAACAAGTGAGCTAGACAAATGTAAAAGAACACGAGTTCATGAGACAAATGACTGTGAAGATGAAGGGGCATCAACAAAAACAGTAAATACAGAGGAACATCAGATATGGAAAGGTAGACCATAATTTCAGTTTGAAAAGCTGAATCTGAAAGGTCAGAACAGTCAGGGAAAGATATCTAGCAGACATTTCTTAAATGTTGCATTAAAATTCAAGAGCAAAACCAGGGTTGGGGACACAAATATAAGTGTTCTCTTATTTTGGTTACAAATTCTGTTATAAAATTGGATGTAAGAGGATCCTGAGGTAGGGTATACACAGAAGAACACATAATTAAAGCAGGTCCTTGGGAAACATCTACATTGAAGAGGACAAAAGAAGGAGTAAAAAAAGACAAGTGTAGTCATCAAGGAGGGCAGAAATTCAGGTAAGTTGTAGTTAGGAAATTAAGGGTGGGTATGAGAGAAACAATATCAAATATTACAGGTAGGTCAGAGGTGGTAAAGCCTGAGGAAGTCCATTGGATTTGTTAATAAATCAATGACATCCTTCAATAAAACATTTGTGGTAAGCAGAATAATGGCTCCTAAAACATGTCCATATCTAAACCCCTGGAATTTGTGAAAATGTTACCTTACATGGCAAAAGAAACTTTGCAGATGTGATTAAGGATTTTCAGATGGGAAGATTATCCTGCATTATCCAGGTAGGCCTATATGGAATCACCAGGCCCTTACAAGTAAAAGAGGGAAGCAGGAAAACAAGAAGGAAATGTGTTGATGAAAGCAAAGTTTGGAGAGATGGGATCGCTCACTCTGGGAATTGGGGGAGGGGCACACAGAAAGGAATGCAAGTGGCCTCTAGAAACTGGAAAGGCAAGGAAACCTCTTCTCCCCAGGAACCTCCAGAAGGAATTAGCCCTGCGAACATCTTCATTTTAGCCCCATGAGACCATTTCCTATTTCTGACCTCCAAAACTGTAAGATAATAAACGTGTGTGACTTTAAGCCCCCAAGTTTGTAGTAATTTGCTACAACAGAAATAAGAAACTAATTATTTCAGTTAAGGGGCTAAATTAGCTGCTACTCTTCACATCAACACTTGAGTTCTAGAGTTAAGAAACCCAAGATCAAATTCCAACAGTACAAATTATTTGACTTTTCCATGCTTCAGTTTCCTTGTGTGTAAAGTTAGAGTAATAATAGTACCTACTCACAGTGTCATTGGGAATATATGAATACACAAAAGAGATGACACATGTAAAATATTTAGATTAGTGTCTAGCACATAGCATGGGCTCAATAAATGTTAATTATTGTCATGTCATATAATGAAGGATTAAGGAATATCTTAGGCAGTGTAAAGCAGTAAGACAGTGAAACCTAGAGAAAGTGGAAACTTGAGGTCATAAGACTGCTTTGAACTGATCCAAGTCATACTTCCAGTTGTGCTGGACCCTGGTCCAATAGCGTTTTTGCACTATATCACATTATTTGTGGCGGAGACTACTATCTAACCCTTCACTTTAGTACTAGAGCCCCTGGCATTTTTCCTAGAACAGGGTCACACAACTAGAGACTATCTTTCGCATCCTTCCTTACAGATAGATGTCCCCATATGACTACATTCAATCAGTGGGCTATAGAAAGAACTGAAATATGCCAGCTGTAGGTCAATCCTCTAAAAGCAAAATGCTTGATCTCTACTTTCTCCTTCTCTTGTCTTAAGCTAGGACATGGACAAGGTGCTAGTAAAGCAGCTCTAGTCATGTTAGAAAGGACATCATCCTAAGAGATAGGGAACAAAAAATGAAAGGAAATCAGACTCTTAGATGACCTCATTGAACAGGGCTAACTACTGCCTTGGACCATCCACCTACTTCTGGACTAATTATATAAGAGAGAATCAACTTCTATTTTATTCGGAGCTACTTAATCCACTCTCTATGTACTTATACTCTTCCTATAAATAAATTAATGAAATAGAAGAGAAAAGGGAATTTAGAGCAAAATTATAGAGGAACCTGAGGCTTCAGAATGATAAATCTAATCAATACTCTAGAAAAAGATTGGAAATCTCTTTTTTGAAGAGTTAATAAAAACATTAATAACTTTAATTGCAAGCATATTATGTTCTAGGAACTAGGCTGTTTTTTTCCTACATTTTCCCATTTAAGCTCTACTATCTATAAGGGTATTCCTAATGTATTTCTATACATTTTTTCTATATTTCCATATTTCTATAAGGGTAGTCCTAATGTATCCTCATTTTCAGATAAGAAAGTTTAGTAGAAGATATTAACTGAATTGCCCAAGGTCACATAAGTAGAAAGTGATTTTAACCAAGGTTGGCCTAATTCCACAACCCTAAATCTTAATCACTATATATTCTGCCACTTATGCAAGAAGAGTAAACAATAATTTAGCATTTGAGGGGAACTTATGGTACTAAGATTTTCCATCACATACACTATTATATTATATCCAAGCGGTCATGATTTTTTTATCTCTACTAGAAAACATATTTTATATAATGACTTCTTTTACCTAAACATTATGGGTATCTGGACATATTTTTAATTGGAAATGTAAATTTGAGCTACACATTTTATGTGAACACACATACATAAATACAACAAAATTGCCAAGGAGTTAATAGTGGGGATGGCTGACTTGAATTGTAAACAGAATGTGAGGGAACATCTGTATAGGATTTAGAACCTAAGCTGGTAATCTGCTGCCTGTTCAAAGGAGTCGATATTAAGCAAATTATAATTTGAAATTATTATATATTCTTCAAATAGACATTCTTCAATCAGTTACTAAAGATTATTTCTGGAAATTGAAGCCTATCTCCTAATTACATGTTTTTTGATCTTGAATGAGACTTCTCAAAAAAATAGATTGTAGTTTTGTTTAAAGACTACCCAGAAATTTCAGTCCTTTTTCTAAAGCTTACTATTTCCTTTGAGGATAATATATATATTTGGGCATGAGTAAATACCACTAATTTGAGATTTGATTTCTACACAAGAAGTCAGTTCAGGAAAGGACGGCAAAACCTGATTGTGAATATACTATTGACATTTGGGCCACTATTTGGGAATATAAAAATTCTGCCATTAAAACCATCTCATCAAAACCATATAATACATTACAAATGGGCTGCACGTTTAGTGCCTAGTACTAGATTTAATAGGACTCAAGTCTAGGCCCAGCGAAAGAGTTATTAGAATACAGATAATTTCAGGTTTAAAATCAAAGCTTTGTTATAGCAATAGACTGAATATTTGTGTGTCCCAAAATTCATATGATGAAACCCAACCTTAAATATGATGATATTAGGATGTGGGACCCTTGGGAAGTGATTAGATCATGAGGGCAGAGCGTTCATGAATGGGATTAATGCCCTCATAAAAAAGAATACAGATAACTCCCTTGCCCCTCTACCATGTGAGGACACAATGAGAAGACAGCTGTCTACGAACTGGGTAACAAAAGCCCAGACACTGTCATCATGAAACTCTCAATTCATTGGCAGGGAGGGTAATTTCTTTGGCAGGGAGGGTAATTTGTAATCAAAGTGCTATGAATAAATGTTAAATCAGAGCTATGATAGGTCTTACGATGGAAATATACATACCATTATGATAGTTTAAAACAAGAAGACGTGAGATACACCATGATATCAGATCGAAATTTTCTGACCAAGAAATGTATCAGCAGTATCTTGAAAAATTAAAGGAAGTTGCCAGAGGGGAGGGGAGTGTGCAGGTGGTAGGACTGTATGGAACATTCAAGAAACTAAAAGAAACCAGTGTGGAGCTTGGGACAAGATGAAGTTGGAGTGGGAGGCAGAGCCAGAATTGGCAGGGCTTTATACACCATGTTAATGATTTTAATCACTGTCTTAGAAACAACAGGAAGCTAATGAAAGGTTTTAACCAAGGAATGACAGGGTAACAAAACAATATTCTGGCTGCATCATGAAATTTGAAGGGAAACATTATCCAATGGGAAAGCAGTCTGAAAGTGTGTCAGTTCAGGTCCTCCAAGAAGCAGATGCCAAGATGGACTTAGAAACGAAAGGCATTTAGTGAGGGTAATGCATGTGAGAAATTAAAAAAAACAAAAAACAAAAACCAAGAGCAGAAGAGCTAGAATACCCAGAAAAAGATTTCAGACTACAATGTAAGTCTGAAATCTGTGAAAGAGAAATGTCAGCAAGAAGGATTGGGTAGGAAGAACCTTACACTGCTAAGCCACTTTGACAAAGTCTCACTCAGTCCAACAAAGCACTTCATTGCAAAGGTTGCTCACAGAGGAGTTCCACACTGGTCATAACAGACCAAGTCCAACCACCCTTCTGTGATTAGTCATTGGCCAGCGCTGCAAGAGGTCAATCCTGGAGGCAACAAGAGTTAAGTGTACTCTTTATGGTTGGTTCTCACTTAAAGTGAGATCTGAGGAGTGCCTCTGTCACAGGAAGGAGTTGACTTAAAAATCCTGATAAGAGATAAGGTAGGTGTTGGTGAAAATAGAGGTAAGGCAAAAAAAATGATGTATTCAAGAAATATTTAAAGGAAATGGAAATGAGTATGAAAGACAGGGCAGCATAAGAAAGCTCTTGTCTATCAGAGAAAGACAATTATCATATGATTTCATTCATATGTGGAATATAAAAAACAAAACAGAGGATCAAAGGGGAAGGGAGAGAAAAATAAAACAAGATGAAATCAGAGAAGGAGACAAACCATAATAGACTCTTAACTCTAGGAAAAAAACTGAGAGTTGCTGGAGAGGAGTGGTGTGAGGGGATGGGGTAATTGGGTGATGGGCATCAAGGAGGGCACATGATGTAATGAGCACTGGGTGTTATATACAACTGATGAATCACTCTGAAACTAATAATACGCTATATGTCAATGAGTTCAATTTAAATAAAATAAAATTAATTTTTTGTGATACAGCTGGCTATATTACTTTTATTAAATTAAATTTTAAAAAAGAAAGCTCTTGGATTTCTGGTTTACAACTTGGCAAACGATACTGAATTCTTTGAGACACAGAACCCTGAAAAATGGTCAAGGTGTCATGTTAGTTAGTTAGTTATGGTGGGGATGCTAAGGAAAGATCATGCACTTGATTTTGAATATGTTGGATTGAGATGCTTTGAGGCATTCAAGCAAAGATGGTTGGCATATTAAGTCATAGGCAGATATAAGATTGATGAGGATCAAAGTATAAGAGTAAAAACAAGAAAAGAACTAAAACAAAAGCCTTGAAAAAGTTTATAAATTGATGGAGAAACCCAGAAAAAAAAAGCAAATAAAGTCAAATAAGTGTGAATATTACTTTTGCTTAAAATAAATCATTTAAATGAACATGTCATTGGGAATGTAAAGGGGGGAAATGTCAAAGAAATGCACTTCAACTAAGTAAAGATAAGCTGAAGTTTTGCCTCTCACTGTCTTTTAAAATATTGTCAAAATTGAAGGAGAACCAATTTCAAGAGCAAAACTGCCAAAAACAAAAAACCGTCCATCTCTTTTCTGGAAAGTAAAGTGACAAAAACCTTCCTCGGTTTGTAGGAAGAACAGGAACTCAAGTTTCCAGTGGCAAAATGCTAACCTAGCTGCTAACAAGTAAAGAGTTTTGCCAAGGAAATGCAGACATCACTTTTCTTTCTTCTTTTAATTCTTTCAATGATTCAATATGAGAAAGTCTGGGTGAAGGCACTGAGATACACAGATAGTCCCAAAGCCAAAGAGATGAATAAATGTGACCTGGAGAATGTGATCACAAGTTAGGATTCAGTGCATCTCCTAAAACCAAGGAAATATCCCTTGAGATTTCCAGAACTTGAAGCAAATTATATTTTAAAGAAGAAAATGTGTTAAACTTGATTTCAAGACATGCCCCTTTGAAAAAATTCTGTTGGGTTAATAACAATATAGCATGATGACCAGTAAAGCAGTCATGTCATACACTCTTTTTACTTAGTTATGTTACGTATGAAATGAAGCTGATAAAAGATTCTCATCCCTTATTTTAATGAGCAAGTATAAATGTGTCTGTTGTGTTTAAAACTGGGTTTCTAGTCATAAATATTCCTTCCTGGTAAGCATATTTTTTTCTTTCAAAAGTATTTACCTCAAAGCTTGTAGACAAATTTCAGAACATTCCAACAAGTTCTGAAATGCATCAACTTGGAATTACATGACTCATAAAAGGTTATATAACTAGTCATCTAATAAGTTGTTACACAACATTAATTGTAACCAATTTTAATATGGCTGATTTAACTGCTGACCAGTAGTCATAGTGTCCATAGTATAGTCATAGTATCCAAGGCTTTAGTCAGCATGCAGACCTGGTCCACCAAACTGAAACTGAGAATCAACCTCCTGCATCTCACCAGAGTGTGTTGAGCTGGCTGCAGACCTCCACACACTGACCATAAAGTGACACCAATACAATGTGAAGCATCATAAGCAGAGGTCACAAGATGCACTGGCTAGCAGCGAACAGAGTCCAAGACAGAAAGAGAGACTGACCAGTCCTTAGACCAGAAGGGAACGCTGTCCACCCCATTTCCCTTACTTGCTCAAAGTTTCAGCTTAGCTTATGAAAAAGAATAAATAAAGTTGTGACTGCTAAGTGATGCTCATGGCCAATTTCTCTCCATCCTGCCTCCACACTGACTTCTGGAGACCCAGTCTTTTTTTTTTACCTTAAAATGTTGTTTCTCAGAAAAAAATGCATTGAGCCAAAGAAAGGGAGTGGGTTGGGTTGGGTTGGGGGTGGGGGGTGAGGAAAGGGAGAGAGACCTCCATATTGAAATTGTTCCCCCAACATAAATAAAGCCTTGCTCTTCATCATCCAAGGGAAAGGGAAGTCATGCCAAATTCAAAGAAAAACAAACAAAAACAATTGTCTTGATGATTTATTGGCTATCAGAGGATCTTTAAAAAAGTAACTGTGGGGGCGCCTGGGTGGCACAGCGGTTATGCGTCTGCCTTCGGCTCAGGGCGTGATCCCGGCATTGCGGGATCGAGTCCCACATCGGGCTCCTCAGCTGGGAGCCTGCTTCTTCTCCCTCTCCCCTGCTCTGTTCCCTCTCTCGCTGGCTGTCTCTATCTCTGTCAAATAAATAAATAAATAAAATCTTAAAAAAAAAAAGTAACTGTTACTATATGTATTTCATTTCTAGGGTTAACTTCAGTACTAACATTCTACCACCACCACTACTCCTTCCTGCTAATATGCCTGCCACTAGATGTATACTGTACATGTGATCAAGTTACAAGGAAAGGTTAGAAGTATTAATTTCTGGCATTAAATTATATTTTGTCACCATCAGTTGGCTTACTCCTTTTTCCACAGTTGTCATAGAATAACCTTCTTGCTTAAATTCCCACTCAGTAGATACCATGGATCCCCGAAATTCTAATTATAGTATTTGTGAAAATACAGCTACAATTCTTGTTAAAGAATAACCTTAAAGGTATGCTTTCCAATTTGTTCTAAATATCTCTGTGAGTTGTAATGAGATTTTATTATAAAGTGTGGAAAGATAATATGACTTCACTAAAATAAGAGAACACAAGTCAATTACCTGAGAAAGTTCTAAATAAGTAAATCAATTCCATTGTGAATAAAACAGAAGTCACAGAAATAATAACAGTGTGACAAGCTGGAAAAGCCCAGGAATATACTTCTAACATTGTTTTAATGTTATAAAATGATTTCAGTGGGAAAAACTAAATGTATTTAAAAAGATTATTTCAAATACTTTAAAGGTATTTTTGTAGGACCTTAATTTTAAGTGTTTATGGAAAAAGAGAGTAAACTCTTCTAGACTCAAAGGAATATAAAGGGAAAGAAGAAAGGAAAGGAAAGGAAAGGAAAGGAAAGGAAAGGAAAGGAAAGGAAAGGAAAGGAAAGGGAAGGGAAGGGAAGGGAAGGGAAGGGAAGGGAAGGGAAGGAAAGGAAAGGAAAGGAAAGGAAAGGAAAGGAAAGGAAAGGAAAGGAAAGGAAAGGAAAGGAAGGAAAGGAAAGGAAAGGAAAGGAGGAAAGGAAAGGAAAGGAAAGAAGGAAGGGAAAGGGAGATGCAGAAGAGGAAGAGAAAATCTAAATTCTTATTCAGAGAAAAAAAATAACTTTCTAAATTGAATTCCTGTCACTTATAAACTGATTAAAGGAACTACTAAGGCTTTCTATATTCCAAAACATTGAGATCCTCTAAACTATCTTTCAGGTTTGGGGCAATAGCCACACTAGTTAATAATAAAATATGGGTTTTCATGTAAGACTTCTCTATATTAGATTTTGAACTTTACTGAGATAATAGAGAACATTTAAATCGATTTTTAATGACAAAAAAACTACCTCTATCTGAATGACCTCCAGATCTTGAGAAAATCTTATTTTATGGAATAGACACGTCATCAAAACATTATTCATAAATCTTTTATTTTTTCTAATAGAATCATATTTCTCCACTAAGTTGTAATTTCTAACATGCTTTGTTTTTATCCCAAGTCGTTCTTCAATTGGTAGAAACGTGTAACAATTTGGTTTTAGTTATTCTGTCAAGAACCTGTCCTATAGTAAATGATTCATAATTTTAGAACAAAAGAATAGGTACCACTTTTTTTAAAGAAAAGAACTTTTGTGGTGAATACTTTTATGACACAAAGATTCATGTACCAGAATGGCAGTTGCGAAGAATACTCATCTCACTTTCCAAACTATATTAGCTAGACTGGGGTAGCTGATGCTACAATGGCAAATAAATCCCAAGTATCAGTGACCTAACATTCTCAAGTTTGGGTTTTTTTTAATCACCTCCTGATATTAGTTAGGGAGCCCTTAAAAGCAATTCTCTTTCATGTGGTAACTCAGGGATTCAGGCTCCTTCCATCTCAACTCATGGCTTCCAGGATTGCTGTGGCAGTAGAAAACATAGCTAGAAGTCCAAAAGAACTCTTCCTGGTCAGGCCTATAATTTGCATGCATCATTTCTGCCCGTCTTCAGAATTAGACACCTGGTCTCCATCTAACTGCAAGGAAGCAAGCAGATATTTGGTAAGGTATTACTCTCCCAGCCACCATTTTTCATGTGTTATTATTTGCAGATGCACTTCAAAAAGCATCTGCAGCACAGTGGAATTCATGCTCTAATAGGTTATATATATATATATATTTTTTTTTATTTTATTCCGCTAAATTTGAGGAAATTATTTTTACATTGATGAAAAAACAGGTTAATCAGAAACAGATATTTCCACTTACATTATTAATGTTAGGAACTGAAATCATAATAATCTCATTCATTTAAAGCAGCTATTTTCAAAATAACAATATGTATTACCTTATTTACTTTTCAAGAACTTATGGGACAACATTTGTCCTCCCATAAGTTCTAATAGGTTTCTATTAAGTTTCTGTGCATGTATGTTTGAATAGGCAGAATATTACTAAACCACACCCTGCCACACTGAACAGAAAACTCTCCGTCTACAAGTTCTCATCTTCCCTCACAATTCCATTAATTGGAAACTTTCTCTCCACTTCCAACTCTTTTTCTTTCCTTTCCATTAGTTGTTGCCCGGGAGCAGCTTCCCTTATCCATTCTCATTTAACCACAAGGCTAGTCCAAGGTGTGATCTACCGCAAAAGTGAAATGCAGTAGAAGTTGCAATGCAGGTGACACAGAAGAGGAAGATAGAAATCATTAGTCTACACTCAACACTCAATTGCCCATTGCTACCACTAAGACTTCCAACCTAATACTGATTTGGGGGACAAGACTCAACCTCCCTCCCAAACTCTCAATCTCCCTGGTTGCAACAAAGGGAAAGAAAAGCAAAAAAACAGAAGTTTTAGGTCCTGAGAGAAGAGAGAGTGTTTTTTGCTTCATAACAGTACCAGGGAAAAAGGAAACAAGACTCAAGAAATAAATGGCTTTATGGTACATACAAGCAGCAACGTGGTCTTTCAAACAACCGCTATGTTCCAAGTTTGGCAATGAAGTGACAGAAAGCTGCCAGAACTAAAAGAGCCATACTTCTAGGAGCACAGGATGTCATTTCCAGAATAGATAAAGTCACTGCTCACACACACACACACACACACGCGCGCACACACACACACACACACACACAACTGGGTAAGACCCCATATCTGGCTAGATATGAGCAGTGAAAGGAATGCCCAAAGACAGAGTCCCGAGCCCTTGAAGAGGAATGATAGAGAAATGAGCTGGAGGCAAGGACGGTGATACATAAGCTACACATTAAAAGCCCAGAGACACAATATCCAGATCTTGTGGCTTCCAAGACCTTGGGGCTGACAAATCAAGATCCACAGGTGCGGAATATGCACTCTCTCCTCTCTCATCTCTGCCCCAGAGTAACCCCCTAACCTCATTATAATGCATTTGCATTGTGGTTATATTCCCTCCGATACAGAAAGGCAGCCATGACCATGACATCCTGGTACAAACCTTGCAGAGTCAAAAAGTCCCCCTTACAACCTGTGGGAGGAATCCCCCAAATGACTCAAGCAGCCTGCATTAGAGACCATCCCAGCCCAGAGAGACTGCAACAAATATCCAATCCTTAAACAACCTACAGCCAGTTCCACCTTGCGGGACCTGCCCACTCTCCCACCTTGTGACTGCACTTTCCCTTTAATAAACTGCTTTGTGCTTGCTAGTTTCCTTCCAGCTGCCTTTATTTGAGTCTGGATCCCCACGAAATCTTCTCCTGGGGAATCCAAAAACAAAAACCTCCATTCACACAATGCAGACTCTCCTACCAATAACATACCCTTCTGAGAATTGACAACATATTAAATTTAAAAGTTAACTTCCTAATGCTATTTAAATTCATGTTGATGCTGATTTTCCCTTTTCCTCAATACCTACCTGCTTTATGTCATAATTGATTCATTTTGTTAACTGTCTAAAATTGTTGATTTTATTCTTAAGGCACACTTACATTTCAATCAACTCTACAGCACCTATTTTTTTAAATAATAATTTTATTATGTTATGTTAGTCACCATACAGTACATCCTTAGTTTTTGATGTAGTGTTCCATGATTCATTATTTGTGTATAACACCCAGTGCTCCATGCAATATGTGCCCTCCTTAATATCCATCAATGGCTTATCCCAATCCCCCACCCCCCTCCATTCTGAAGCCCTCAGTTTGTTTCCCAGAGTCCACAGTCTCTTGTGGTTCATTCCCCCTTCTGTTTACCCCACCTTCATTCTTCCCTTCCTTCTCCTACCGATCTCCCTGCTATTTCTCATGTTCCATAAATGAGTGAAACCATACGATAATTGTCTTTCTCTGCTTGACTTATTTCACTTAGCATAATCTCCTCCAGTCCCGTCCATGTTGCTGCAAATGTTGGGTAATCATTCTTTCTGATGGCTGAGTAATATTCCATTGTATAGATGGACCACATCTTCTTAATCCATTCGTCTGTTGAAGGGCATCTCGGCTCCTTCCACAATTCAGCTATTGTGAACAATGCTGCTATGAACATTGGGTAAAGCACCTGACTATTAACTAAATATTATCTACTGGTGAAATAAGCAATAGTAAGTCTAGTGAGCCAACAACAGCATGAATACTGGGGCAGAGAGAAAATTAGCAGTGAACTGAGAATGACCCCTTGGCAAACAGCAACAGTAATTCTTTTTTTTTTTTTTAATCAGTAAGTTAAACTACTTTTTCCTTTGTTTTGGTGAACAGTGGACAAAAAATAAGGCAAATGTGTGTAGCTAGTTGGAGCAGTAATTTAGGTTCATGACGGAAGAACACTGAGAAACCAATAATAAGCATGATTCTTTCATGAGTATCTTCTACAAGGGTCCTTTGGACTTCTCATTAAAGATTGCTTCTGGAAGCTATGCTGAAACCTCAAAGTGCTTTTCTCCACTAAAAATGAAGGATTTTGCTGTCTGTCATAAATAATTTTGTTCCAACATATCATTTAGTAAAGCAAGTAAAATGTGGCTCCTTACTATCATTTAGTAAGGTAATGGTAGCTATTAAAAGATGAAGACACCTTGTAATTTGAATTGCTTCCAGCTGAGCAGTCATCATCTGGACATATGCTATGCAAACGCTACTCCTCTTCCTGAACCACTCTGCATTTAACACCATTGGTTTAACCTCTCAAATTTTGACACTGAAACCAAAACAAACAAAAAATAAAGCTTTTAAATAAAAATTATGCAATTAAGCCACAAATAAAGTAAGTTATTCTGCCTAACCAAATAAAATAATAGTTTTTCATTATGGTTCATATTTTGCCTGTACTTCTGTAAATTCCAAGGCAAATGTATCTTTTTAGACAGAAAAAAATACCTTCCTACTACAATAAATTATGATAAAATCATAAACAAATTATTCAATTTATCAAACATACTGATTGGTTACAAGCATGGGCTTTGGAGTATTATGGACTCAGACTTGCATCTTGGTTCTATCACATTTTTTTATGACTCTAGACAAAGTACTGGATCTCATTAGGCCTCAGTTCCTCCTACGTAAAAATGGGAAAAATAGTACCTAATTCATTAGGTAATTATGAAGTTTAAGGAAATAATAGTCTTAAAACACTCATCATAGTGCCTGGAACAGACTAAGCACAAAAAAAGGTGATTAGCTATGAATATTATAATGTATACTACTCATGGTATCAAAAATCAAGTAAAGGAAGATCACTGTAAGCTTTGAAGGTTCAGGCTTAGAAAAACCCCCTATCCTAAGAAGCTGTGAGGAAAAAGGCACAAGAAACGGTTGGATAGCACGTATAGGAGAAAAATTCTTTGTTCAGCATTGTGTTCCTATTTTACATATTTTAGGGAAGAAATTATTGTGCTTTGCAATTATATCAAAACTGCTCTATTTGTTCAAAACTGCTTTTAAAATGTCAATCCTACAAAAGCAAGAAGAAACTAGAAAGACAATGGTCCATTATAGAAGAGATGCAAAATAAGAGAAATCCACATTTAACTGGATTTTTCTCTTAAGGACACTCCCCATTTGTTCTGTCCATGGATGTATACACTCAAGCAGAAAGTAATAGTCTTACTTTGCTGAGGAGTCAAAGTTCAGGGTTGATTGAGCAGATGGAAATTGAAAGAAAAATCCTAGACATAAGGGAACCACAGAAGGGTCAGCCCTACACTCTGCATACAAATACCTGTTAAATAGTTGGATGAGTTCTAAATTTTAGAGTGTATGTTGAGATTTCAAGGACTCACATGGAAAGCTAAAATTGTTTAGCATGGATTTCAGTAGTTGTCAACTTCTGGGAAGACAACTTTGGAGTTCAAGTCCAACCAGCTCAAAAGAGATTAGCTTTCCATCAAAATTCAAGAAGTATGTCAGCTTCACAAACAATAACTATATCCCAAAACTATGGGCTACATCCTCGTATTAAAAATAAAATAAAATAAAAACCTAAAAAGCCTAAATAAATCCTCCATAAGATATAAGTGATTTGCCAGTGATTTAAATGCCTTTAAAATTCAACACTGTTCAAAGCAAAAGAAGAGAATCAATTGTCCACAACATACTACCAATAATGTTTAGTATTAGGTATGCAAAGAAGCAGGCAACATTGACTCATAATCACAGCAAAGTATCAACAGAAACAGAGCCACAAACAACCAAAATGTCTGAATTAGTAAATATGGACTCTGAGAAACAAACTGAGGGCTTCAGAGGGGAGGGGGGTGGGGGAATGGGATAGGCTGGTGATCGGTATTAAGGAGGGCACATACTGCATGGTGCACTGGGTGTTATACACAACTAATGAATCATCGAACTTTACATCAAAAACCAGGGATGTACTGTATGGTGACTAACATAATATAATAAAAAGATATTATTATAATTTAAAAAAAGTAAATAAGAGGGAAGCCTGGGTGGCTCAGTCTGTTGGGTGTCAAACTCCTGGTTTCGGTTCAGGTCATGATCTCAGGGTCACGGGACTGAGCCCCACATGGGGCTCCATGCTTCATGTGGAGTCTGTTTCAGATTCTCTTACTCTCCCCGCCACTTCACCACGCTCCCCACTCATGCACATCTCCCTCTCAAAATAAATAAAATCTTTAAAAAACAAAGAATTAGTAAATAAGAACTATACATTATAAATAGGTTAAGGAAATTGTAAGACAAGATGGATGTAATGACCAAAGTGATGAGGAATTTCAAGAGAGAATTTTCAACTCTAACCAAAAAAAAATTGGAATTCTGGAACTGAAAAATACAGCATATACAATCAAAAATTTATTTCTTTAATAGTAGATCGAACTCTGCAAAAGCCAGGAACTGCAAATGTAAAGACAAATCAATAATATAGAGGAAAACAGCAAAAATAAACACTGAATCAATGAACAATACAAATATTAAGCTGTATAACACAAGTGCCATTGAAGTCCCAGAGGGAGAAAAAGGCAGAATAATATTTGAAGAGATAATAACCAAGTTTTTCCAAGTTTAAAAGAAGAGAACCCACAGACTCAATAAGCTCACTAAATCCCAAAGCAAAACAGATTTTTTTAAAAAATCTACTTCTTATGTGATAACAGAAAGAGCAAGTACTTACATGATTATCAAACTACTGAAAAATAAAGGTAAAAAAGAGTAATCTTAAAAGCCAAAGGGGAAAAAAAATACATTATGTAAACAGAAACATTGATAAGAATAGCAAGTAACTTCTAGTAAAAATAATAATAATAACTGAAGCCAGAAGATAATGTAACAACATCTTTAAAAGTCTGAAATGGAGAAGAAAAAAAAAAGCTGTCAATATAGGATTCTGTATTCGGTGAAATGTCTTTCAAAAAATAAATACAAAATAAAGCCCTTTTTATATACATAAAATTTGACAAAGTTTGTTGCCAGCAGATCTAAGAAATGCTAAAAGAAGTTCCTCGGGCTAAATAGAAATGATGCCTGTGGAAATACACAAAGAAATGAGAAGCAGTGAGTGAAAATAGTAAGTATGTGGGTAAACATAAAAGGCAAATTTTCTCTTCTTAATTTCTTTAAAAGACAATATACTATTTATATAATAAATTTTCTGGGGTTCCTGTGTGGTTCAGTCGGTTAAGCATCTGCCTTCGGCTCAGGTCATGATCCCAGGATCCTGGGATTGAGCCCCGCATTTGCATCGGGCGCCCTGCTCAGCAGAGAGCCTGCTTCTCTCCTTCCCTGTGCCTGCCGCTCCCTCTGCTTGTGCTCTCTCTCTCTCTGTGTCAAATAAATAAATAAAATCTTAAAAAAAAATAAATAAATAATAAATATTCTGTTTAAAGTATAGAAAGCTGTGAGAGAACATTACTCCCACGCTAACAATAGGAAAAAAAATCAGATAATCTACAAAAAATTTTTCTTGAACCCATTAGAGACTTCAAGCAACAAAGTGTGACAAGTCTCTTCGAAAGAGATGAACTCTTTCTTCTTTGGCAAAGCACAGTAGAAAGAGGCGGATGCCAAAAAAATTAAGCAAGAATAAATCAGCTAACACTTTAACAAATTCCTATAGGCCAAATGTGGGCATGTAACAGTTTAGAATAATTTAGAGCCTTAGACAGAGGGTTGTTCATACTCACAAACTCTTTATCATGGGCCTCTACTAGGTACTCATAAGAAATTCTAGGCAGGGCAGAAGACCGGGGAGCATCACACCCATCAAAGGAGACATTCTGTGGCTGACGATCAGTCACCACTGAGGCACAAGCACAAAAAACTGCTGCTTCCATCCTCCTGCATGAGCCAAAACCTTAAGACACTGGGTAAGAGGTAGCAAAAATTCTTACCACCACAGCCCAGGCACACATCATTGCTTCTAAGCAGCTAAGGAATTCTTATCTCCCACCCCAAAAAAATCAAATATTGAATGCTTCTAGGAGAAGGATAGAAGCAAAAGCTATTTCTGTGGAAGGGGCAGAAAATCTCCTGAGTCCAGTACCCTGTCTTGATACAAAGGTTTGCTTCCACTGGGAAAGAGGAGGAAAATCTATCCTACCCAGGACCCCTCCCCACAAAAATATAATAGTTTTGCTGCCACTGTAAGCAGGACGAGGAATGCTCAGAAGTTCCCATTCTTAAGATCCAGACACATTCTGCCTAACACTGAAGCTGAACAAGAAGACCCAGTACAAGAACTGTTCAAATCCCAGGGTTGAGGAAGAACACGGAGATAAACTATGTGCTACCTCAGCTTCCATAATAAGCACAAGATAATGACAGGCCACCACTGAAGAATTTGAGGCCTAAGATGTAATAAGGATAATGATAACAACAACAACAAAACCTAAACCCAGGGCAACTACTAATTATATTGACTAAACTCCCACAATAATACACTGGCAAAAAAAATATGCATGCACATTCTAAAGCATCAGTATTATTTCTCCCAGCCTCTACTGTTCTTCACACAATGGCTGGCATTGAATTGAAAAGCTAAGAGTTCATCAGTGTTCTCCAGAGAAATAGAAACAATAGGACATGTGTGTGTATTTATAGAAAGAGATTTGTTTTAAAGAATTAGCTTACATGATTATGGAAGCTAGTGTGTCCAAAATCTGCAGGGTAGCTAAGGAGCCTGGAGACCATGAAAGAGCTGGTGCTACAGCTCAAATCTGAAGGCCATCGGGCTCAAGACTCAAAGATGAGTCAATGTCACAGTTCAAGTCTGAAGGCTGTCTACTGGCAGAATTCCCTCTTGCTTAAGAAAGGTCAGTCTTTGATCTATTTAAGCTTTCAACTAATTGGACGAAGCCCACCACATTGTGGAGAGCAATCTGTTTTACCAAAAGCCCACAGATTTTTTATTTTTTTAATTTAATTTCAAGTTAATTAACATAGAGTGCAGCACTGGTTTCAGGAGCAGAATCCTGAAATCATCACCCACATACAATATCCTGTGCTCATCCCAACAAATGCCTTCCTTAATGCTCATCACCAATTTAGCCCATTCCCCCCATCTACCTCCCCTCCAGCAACCCTCAGTTTGTTCTCTATATTTCAGTGTCTCTTATGGTTTGCCTCACTCTCTGTTTTTATCTTATTTTATTTTTCCTTCCATTCCCATATGTTCATCTGCTTTGATTCTTAAATTCCACATATGAGTGAAATCATGATATTTGTCTCTCTCTGATTGACTTATTTCATTTATCATAATACACTGTAGTTCCATCCACATTGTTGCAAATGGCAGGTTTCCATTCTTTTTGATTGATGAGTAATATTCCATATATATATACATAAATACATATAGATATATATATCTCACATCTTAATCTACTCATTAGTCAATCCAAAGCCCACAGATTTAAATGTTAACCTTATCCAAAAACACACTGTCAAAAAAAACCTGACAGAAACATCCAGAGGTATATTTGATCATATATCTGAGTACTAATGTTATTAAGAATCTGAATTTGCTTTTTAGTAAAAGAATAAAAGTAATAATAAACCCTGTCAGGAGATAAAATAATCAACAGAACCAGAGAACAAAAAGCAAATTACTGGGGAGTTAAGATGACAGAGGAGTAGGGGACCGCTTTTCCAGCCAGTCCCCTGAGTCGAGCTGGATCGGTACCAGAGCAGCCTGAACATCCACGGAATCAGCCTGAGATGCAGGAAGATACATCTGTATCTCTACAAATGACCATCTCCAGCGCTGAGTATTGAGGTACGAAGCGGGGATATTGGAAGATAAATGGAAGGGGGAGGGAGCTGCCACATTCAGGCGCCGGGAAGTAGTAGCCACCTGCACAAGAGGGAGAGGGCGGACTCGCGGACCCACGAGACAGCAGACTGAGACCGTGAGCTGGGAGCGCGTGCCACCAGACTTCTCACGGAACTCCGGAATCCCGGTGTGCTCACTGGATCCAGACTGAGACTGGGAGCCCCGGGAGCGCGCGGGAGTGGCTGGTGGCTGGCGGTGTTAGAAACACAAAGGACAGATACGTGCCAGCCCTGGAAGTGAAGGCTGGGACGCCGGGTTTGGGGCGCACATACCGGGACACTGCAGGGTTGAGCAGCACCAACAGAAACAGAGTTAAAGTGGCCAGAACATCAGTGGAGAATGGTACGCGATCCCTCTGTTCTGAGACAGAGGCTGAGATTCAGCCACTGCTGCTCTGACTCTCAGAAGAGGCACAGCAAACCGCCAGGGAAAACCGCCAAAGAACAAAAGCCTGGAAATACCGGTGCACAGCGTGCCATCCCCATCAACCCTCTCAGGGGACACAGAGACCACACCCAAAAAGGGTTGCCTGAGTATCGGCGCAGCAGGCCCTTCCCCCAGAAGGCAGGCTGAAAAATGAAGAAGCCCACATCCCTAAGACCCCTATAAAACAAGGGCACACAGCCTGGGTCCCGGTCAATAATTTGGTCTCTGGACAACCCCACAACCTCTCCTCATTGGAATGAGGAGAAGGAGAAGTCCCTCCAGCAAAGAAAAGACAATGAGTCTGTGGCCTCTGCCACAGAAATAATGGATATGGATGTAACCAAATTATCAGAAATGGAATTCAGAGTAACAATGGTCAAGATGATGGTAGACTTGAAAAAAGTATTAACGAAAATGTTAATGAGAATATAGAATCCCTAAGGGTGGAAATGAGAGTGAATCTGGTAGCAATTAAAAATTCTATAAGCCAAATGCAGTCAAAAATAGAGGCTCTGAGGGCCAGGGTCACCAAGGCAGAGGAACGTATTAGCGAACTGGAGGATGGGTTAGTAGAAGAAAAAACGAAAATAGAAGCTGGACTTAAAAAAATCCACACCCACAAATGTAGGTTACAGGAGATTACTGACTCAATGAAAAGATCCAATGTGAGAATCATCGGCATCCAGGAGGCAGTGGAGAAAAACAGAGCTCTAGAAGAGATATTTGAACAAATCATAGCTGAAAACTTCCCTAATCTAGCGAGGGAACCAAACATTCATGTCCAAGAAGCAGAGAGGACCCCTCCCAATCTCAACCATGACAAACCTACGCCACGTCACGTCATAGTGCAAATCGCAAATATTAGATCCAAGGATACAGTATTGAAAGCGGACAGGGGAAAAAAATTTCTCATGTACCAAGGCAGAGGTATCAGAATTATGTCAGACCTGTCTACACAGACCTGGAATGAGAGAAAGGGTTAGGGGGCATTTTTAAAGCTCTTTCAGAGAAAAACATGCAGCCAAGGATCCTTTATCCAGCAAGGCTGTCATTCAGAATTGATGGAGAAATAAAAACCTTCCAGAATTGCCAGTCATTAACCAATTTCGTAACCACGAAACCAGCCCTACAAGAGATATTAAGGGGGGTTCTATAAAGGTAAAAAGGTCCAAGAGTGATACAGAGCAGAAAGTCACAACCGATACAAAAAAAGACTTTACTGGCAACATGGCATCATTAAAATCATATCTCTCAGTATTCAGTCTCAACGTGAATGGATTGAATGCTCCCATAAAACGCCAAACGTTTGCAGACTGGATAAAAAGAAATGACCCATCCATTTGCTGTCTACAAGAGACTAATTTGAACCCAAAGATACATTCAGAATGACATAAAGGGATAGAGTACCATCTTTCATGCAAATGGACCTCAAAAGAAAGCTGGGGTAGCAATTCTCATATCAGACAGATTGGATTTTACTAAAGACTATAGTTAGAGACACAGAAGGGCACTATATTATTCTTAAAGGATGTATCCAACAAGTGGATATNAAGTGGATATGACAATTATTAATATATATGCCCCCAACAGGGGAGCAGCAAGATACACAAGCCAACTCTTAACCAAAATAAAGAGACATATAGATAAGAACACAGTAATAGTAGGGGACCTCAACACCCCACTATCAGAAATAGACAGAACACCCTGGCAAAAACTAAGCAAAGAATCAAAGGCTTTGAATGCCATACGCGACAAGTTGGACCTCAAAGATATATATAGAACACTACACCCCAGAACCAAAGAATACTCATTCTATTCTAATGCCCATGGAACATTCTCAAGAATAGACCATGTTCTGAGACACAAAACAGGTCTCAACCAATAACAAAAGACTGAAATTATTCCCTGCATATTCTCAGACCACAACGCTCTGAAATTGGAACTCAACCACAAGGAAAAATTTGGAAGAAACTCAAACACTTAGAGACAAAGAACCATCCTGCTCAGGAATGACTCGAAAAGCCAGGAAATCAAAAATCAATTTAAACATTTTATGGAGACCAACGAGAATGAGAACACAACACTCCAAAGCTTATGGGATACGGCAAAGGCAGTCCTAAGGGGGAAATACATAGCCATCCAAGCCTCACTCAAAAGAATAGAAAAATCTAAAATGCAGTTTTTATATTNCACAAAACAGGTCTCAGCCAATACCAAAAGATTGAAATTATCCCCTGCATATTCTCAGACCACAACGCTCTGAAATTGGAACTCAACCACAAGGAAAAACCTGGAAGAAACTCAAACACTTGGAGGCTAAGAACCATCCTGCTCAAGAATGACTCGATAAACCAGGAAATCAAAAAACAAATTAAACAATTTATGGAGACCAACGAGAATGAATACACAACGGTCCAAAACCTATGGGATACTGCAAAGGCAGTCCTAAGGGGGAAATACATAGCCATCCAAGCCTCACTCAAAAGAATAGAAAAATCTAAAATGCAGTTTCTAAATTATCACCTCAAGAAGCTGGAACAGCAACAGAGGGACAGGCCTAATCCACTCACAAGGAAGCAGTTGACCAAGATTAAAGCAAAAATCAACGAATAAAAACAAGAAGTACAGTAGAGCAGATAAACAGGGCTAGAAGCTGGTTCTTTGAGAGAATCAATAAAATTGACATACCACTGGCAAGACTTATCCAGAAGAATAGAGAAAGGACCCAAATTAATAAAATTATGAATGAAAAAGGAGAGGTCACAACCAACACCAATGAAATTGGAAGGATTATTAGAAACTTTTATCAACAGCTATATGCCAATAAATTAAGCAATCTGGAAGAGATGGAGGCCTTCCTGGAAACCTATAAACTACCAAGACTGAAACAGGAAGAAATAGATTTCTTAAATAGGCCAATTAACTATGAAGAAATTGAGTCAGTGATAAACAACCTTCCAAATAACAAAACTCCAGGCCCGGACAGTTTTCCTGGGGAATTCTACCAAACATTCAAAGAAGAAATAATACCTATTCCCCTAAAGCTATTTCAAAAAACAGAAACAGAAGGAAAGCTACCAAACTCATTCTATGAGGCCAATATTACCTTGATCCC
>NC_048227.1:70022923-70173959 GCF_002007445.2 Ailuropoda melanoleuca
AATATTACCTTGATCCACAAAACAGGCAAAGACCCCTTCAAAAAAGAGAATTACAGACCGATTTCCCTAATGAATATGGACGCCAAAATCCTCAACAAGATCCTGGCTAATAGAATCCAACAGTACATTAAAAGGATTATCCATCATGACCAAGTGGGATTCATACCTGGGATGCAAGCATGGTTCAACACTCGCAAATCAATCAATGTGATACATCATATCAACAAGAAAAGACTCAAGAACCATATGATCCTCTCAATTGATGCAGAAAAAGCATTTGACAAAATACAGCATCCTTTCCTGATTAAAACCCTTCAGAGTGTAGGAATAGAGGGTACATTTCTCAATCTCATAAAAGCCATCTATGAAAAGCCTACTGCAAGCATTATTCTCAATGGGGAAAAGCTGGAAGCCTTTCCCTTAAGATCAGGAACACGACAAGGATGCCCACTCTCGCCACTATTATTCAACATAGTACTAGAAGTCCTTGCAACAGCAATCAGNTAATATTACCTTGATCCCCAAACCAGGCAAAGACCCCCTCAAAAAGGAGAATTACAGACCGATTTCTCTAATGAATATGGATGCCAAAATCCTCAACAAGATCCTTGCTAATAGAATCCAACAGTACATTAAAAGGATTATCCATCATGACCAAGTGGGTTTCATACCTGGGATGCAAGCGTGGTTCAACATTCGCAAATCGATCAGCGTGATACATCATATCAACAAAAAAAGTCTCAGCAACCATATGATCCTCTCAATTGATGCAGAAAAAGCATTTGACAAAATACAGCATCCTTTCCTGATTAAAACCCTTCAGAGTGTAGGAATAGAGGGTACATTTCTCAATCTCATAAAAGCCATCTATGAAAAGCCTACTGCAAGCATTATTCTCAATGGGGAAAAGCTGGAAGCCTTTCCCTTAAGATCAGGAACACGACAAGGATGCCCACTCTCGCCACTATTATTCAACATAGTACTAGAAGTCCTTGCAACAGCAATCAGAAGACAAAAAGGGATCAAAGGTATCCAAATCGGCAAAGAAGAAGTCAAACTGTCTCTCTTTGCAGATGACATGATACTCTATATGGAAAACCCAAAGGAATCCACTCCCAAACTATTAGAAGTTATAGAACAATTCAGTAAGGTGGCAGGATACAAAATCAATGCCCAGAAATCAGTTGCATTTCTATACACGAATAACNCAGAGCAATTCAGTAATGTGGCGGGATACAAAATCAATGCTCAGGAATCAGTTGCATTTCTATACACGAATAACAAGACTGAAGAAAGAGAAATTAGGGGATCCATCCCATTTACAATAGCACCAAAAACCATACGTTACCTTGGAATTAACTTAACCAGAGACGTAAAGGACCTATATNTTCAAATCAAAACCACACTGAGATACCACCTTACGCCAGTTAGAATGGCAAAGATAGACAAGGCAAGAAACAACAATTGTTGGAGAGGATGTGGAGAAAGGGGATCCCTCCTACATTGTTGGTGGGAATGCAAGTTGGTACAGCCACTCTGGAAAACAGTGTGGAGGTCCCTTAAAAAGTTAAAAATTGAACTACCCTATGACCCAGCCATTGCACTACTGGGTGTTTACCCCAAAGATACAGACGTAGTAAAGAGAAGGGCCATATGCACCCCAATGTTCATAGCTGCATTGTCCACAATAGCCAAATCATGGAAGGAGCCGAGATGCCCTTCAACAGATGACTGGATTAAGAGACTGTATGGTGACTAACATAATATAATAAAAAAAAAAAAAAGTAAGAATGAATTCTCAACATTTGCTGCAACATGGATGGCACTGGAGGAGATAATGCTAAGTGAAATAAGTCAAGCAGAGAAAGACAATTATCATATGATTTCTCTCATCTATGGAACATAAGAACTAGGAGGATCGGTAGGGGAAGAAAGGGATAAAGAAAAGGGGGGTAATCAGAAGGGGGAATGAAACATGAGAGACTATGGACTATGAGAAACAAACTGAAGACTTCAGAGGGGAGGGGGNGGGGGAATGGGATAGACCAGTGATGGGTAGTAAGGAGGGCAACGTATTGCATGGTTCACTGGGTGTTATACGCAACTAATGAATCATCGAACTTTTCATCGGAAACCGGGGATGTACTGTATGGTGACTAACATAATATAATAAAAAATCATTAAAAAAAAAAGCAAATTACTAATAAATTTTAAAAATGACATCACTACAGATTCTGAAGACGTCAAGATGATAAGGAAATATAATAAACAACTTTATGTCTATAATTTTGATAATACCATGGGGAGGTACTAAGTCACATAGCAATCATGAAATGTATACTTCCCTTACGGTGATGGGGAAGGGGATATTGCATAATTGTTAACAACAGAATTTGGATATCCAGGAATTCCACTTCTGTTAAAAACATCATAACAAATGAATATGTATATATGAATGTTACATTATTTTTAATTGCAAAAACATTAGAAACCACCTGAATATTCATAATAGAGGAATGGTTCAATATATTTTAGTACAACCTTACAATACAATATTTTGCAAATAAAAAAAAATAGTGCTACAACTATTTACCTGATATATTAAGTTAGAAAAATGTAAAAAATAATAAACTTTTCTGTGTGCATGTTTTTATGAGCATGAAGAAAGATGTTAGAAAATACACTCCACTAATATCAATTACCTCAAGGGGTAATGATGGATAGGAGTGGTTTGGTAGAAGATGATAATGGATATGTTCCTTATATGTATTTAGATGTTTTACTTTTTAAAAGCACATATTACTTTTGTAATTAATTTTATGATGAATTTTTTAAATAACATTGTATAAATCTTCCAAGAAAAAAAGAAGTAAAATATATGATCTTTTCAGAAAAATTAATTCTGAAAAAAAAAAAGCTTGGGAAGTAAAGATCTCCACTATTGGAAAGGGAGCTAAATCATCAAATTGCAGCATGACCGGAAAAGAATGTTGAATTTACACTGTATAAATGCAGTCCAAAGCTACAGTGAAAAACATACAAGGCCGTCACAGGTGGGAGAAAAAGTAGAGAAGTGCTTACATTTCTGAGACATTGAGTATAGACAAGGCTGAAGAGAATTGAGCTTCAAGATATAACTGGGAAACGTCATACCTTAACTGTCAAATCTCTGGCCAATAGGAATCTAAAAAAGTCAAACTCAGAGAAACATAAAGTAGAATGGTGGTTGCCAGAGGCTAGGGAGTGGGAGAAATGAGATGTTGGTCAAAGGTTACAAACTTCCAGTTATAAAATGAATAGTTTTGGGGATTGAATGCACAGTGTGGTGACTATAGTTAACAATACTGTATTAGATTCTTGAAAGTTGCTAAGAGAGATCATAGATGTTCTCATCCCCCTCAAAAAAAGATAATTACGTGACATGATAGAGATGTTAACTAATCTTATTGTGGTAATCATTTCACAATAGACCCATGTATCAAATCATCATGTTCTACACCTTAAACTTATACGATGTTACATGTCAATTATATCTCAATAAAACTGGGGATGGAGAAGCAAAGAAGAAATGAAGGCATTCTGAAAGTCAAGAGTTACTTTCAGCATGAGCCCCCAAAAGTTAAATACTGAAATCATTTAAGAGTAGCATTGACAGAGACTTGTATAGACATCTAGAGAAGCATTGATGAAAGAGAAATTCTCTGAATTCTTGATTTCCAATTCCAAATTCTAGTTCATTCTTGAGTCCCAGCTTTCTATTTTTGGATAATACAGGATACTATGCATCCTTTTACTAAATTCTCCTTTTTGCTTAAGCTATTTCCAATGGCTTTCTATTTCTTGCAAATAGTATTGTTTTGCATATCTTTTTCTTCTGAGAGTTGTGATTTTGCCTATCCATATTATAACCATCTTCTTAACCTACTGGTATCTCAAGTATGCAAAAGAAACTTCTGAGACATTTCCATCATCCTAGTCATGAATTGGTCACATAATCAAACCTAGTACTGAAAAAGGGTCCTTTAAATATGAAATAACAACAATAATAAGGAACAGAACAGTTGATATCATGACAATGTTAATGTCAACTTTTAAACTTTATTTTCACATAAATCTTACCTCAGCAATAGTTTGAATTAGAAAGGCTTAATCTTCTGAAAAATATAACAATCTTAAATCTTTCATTTCCAAGTCCAACAACTGTTAATTATCAGTGTGACAGACAAACAGCAAGTTGACTTAAAATAATATTTTCTTCTACAATACAAAATACATAGTATGGTTGGCTATGTTTGGGAGCACTGTGACTATACATTTTCCAAAATAATTCAACTCAACAAAAAATACTTGGACACTTATTCTATGCCTGGTTATGTACTAGATTAGGAATGATAACAAAATTTAAAAGATAGATACTTGACTTTGAAGAACGTATATAACATTTAGTGAGATAAAGAAAGACATAAATATATAAATAAGCTAATTCATTATTCCTTACTTAAAGGCAAATGAGCTTTGAAATGGTATATTAATTTCTCCCAATTTGTTCTCAGTTGGTGGCACTAAGGTCTTCTCTTCTATGTATCTGTCAATCCATTACAATTTATAACGCTATATTGAAATAGTCCATGTGAAACTATTCCTCACAAACTATAAACACTTAACCAATATATCTTCATCTTGCTTACATTATGAGTATGCAGTAGATCCTGAATAAATGCTCACTGAAGTGGAATAAAATTGATGCTGCTTATACTAAACTGAATTACAAAAAGAGGACTCTAAGAAGAGTAGTAAACAGTTGACATGTTTCTCTATAGCCCCTGCATGCTGTGAATACCCTTCCTATGTCTGAGGAATTCCCCACCATTTAAGTCCTGCCTTGCCATGGCAGAAAATCTCCCACATGGCTTTGGGCATTGTTTCTGGGCATTTAGTCTTGAATCTGGTTTTTCAGATCTCCCATGGTCCTGTGAGCTCCCATTATCCTATCAACACCTTTTATATTTAATTCACTCAGATTCCCTTTCAGTTGCTTTTGCAGTTAAGAACATTAACTGATGGGGTTAGTTTAAGCAAAAGAAAGCAATTCTAAGTGTCACTGATAGATTAAAAATTGCTACTTTTCTGCATATGTGGGGAACAGGGGTAATCCTAGTATCAGAACGACAACATTGAGAAGAAACTCACTTAATAAGGAATGGACCAGGGTAAGTTAGAACCAACACTCAAAGCTCCATTCCCCGAAATTCTGTAAGCCCTGAGATCAGACAAGTTAATGTGAAGAAATCAGCCTTGCAATTACTCCAGATGCAGGGAAAAATATTATAGCTTATTTTTCTTATTTCAACAACTATTCCCAAAATGTGCTTATATACAGGAACTCAATAGCAAAATTATGCAAGGACAGAAACAATAACGTTTCTGAGGATCTATGAAACCAAACATATCCTATGTGTGCTGGGCTTTTATTTAAATAATGTGGCGCACGTTTTGTTTTCTCAGCTGCAGTCTATTGTAATGGAGTAATTTGACTTTGTTTATAAGTGATTCTAAAGACCACTGGAGTGAATCCACCAGCCCTTGCCAATGATGAGGGACAATAATCTTCTGACCAGTGGTTTCTCAAGTCTAGTTGCACAGTGGTATATGCTGGGGGTGATTTTAAAAAACACTGAAGCCTAGGTCTCAGTACCAAAGATTCCAACTTCATTGTTGAGGGGTGTGACCTGCGTATCAAGATTTTTCTATTTTCCCAGGTGTTTCTAACGTGAACCAATGTTCAGAACCACAATTCTAGACTCTGGCTACTCCACAGACCAACAGCTTGTGGACCTATTTTTAATTTGCTGCTTATACTAAAATGTGAGAAGAGAGGGACAAATTGTTGGAAGAACAGTCAAACTGAAAGGAACCAGGACTTGATGATTTGGGGAAGTCTCAGCCTGTCCTGATGATGACAGCTACTAAAATAAAGACCTTGTTTCCTAAAGTGTAGCACAGAGAAAGAGCTAAGTGTATGGCTGAGTATGCAGCCTTTGCTTAAATCTTAGAAAGATCAAAAGGTCAAGATATTAAGTGACATTACTTCATACATCTTCTCAATCAAATCAGAGAGCTTCTAGGAAGCTTAAAGGGTGTTATGTCCCTCAGTCATTTCAAAGGGAACCAAACATAGAGAAGGGATTATCTCAAAATAATTTGTGGACTTGAGATCTGTCTAATGGGATAAATTATTGTATCACAGGAGACCCACAAGATTCTTGAGAAATACTACCAGCATAGACCAAAAGAGAGAAAAGATTACAAAATGAAAGAAGATTGTTAGACCCCTGAAATTCTACTGGCAGAGAGTGGGTCAAGAGCCCAGAGAATGGAACTGAGATCTCAGGGGAAGAGCTGAAAGCAACAGAGAATTATTCCCACACTTTGAAACCTAACAGAGTCTGCCTAAATGAATTTCAAAACTTCTTTGAATCAGTGACCCCTTTTGTTTTCTTTTTCTCCCCATTTTGAGCCATAAGGTCTGTAACTCTCACCTTCTTGATGCCTCACTATTTTATTTAAGGTTAAATGTTTATTAAGTATTGCAGATCCACAGATGATAAGAATTATGCCAGGAGTCTCATCTGTACTGATTTAGATGCTTTAAATGATATGACTTTGAATTTTGGGATGATGTTTTATTGGAATGAGACTTACAAGGAGCTTGAATTTTATTAATGTATTTTACACATGGAATAGTTATAAATCTTCATGGGGCCAGAGGGTGGACTAGGATAGATAGAACTATATGGTCTTCCAGAGACGTCCTGTCTTAATCCCCAGAATGTGTGAATGATGATGATATATCATTCCCATGATTGCACAATCCTGTATAGTACAGTTGACCTTAAAATAGGAGATCACATAAGCCTGAATGTAATCTAGTCTAATCACAAAAGAAAAGAACTTTTCTAGCCAGCGGCAGAAGGGCAAGTCAAGAGAAGGATTCGACATGTCACTGTTGACTTTAACGATGAAATGTACATGAGCCAAGAAATGCAGATAACCTCTGGAAGGTAAGAACCACCTCCAGCCAGTAGCCAGCAAGTTAACAGGGACCTCAGTCCTCCAAACACAAGGAACAGAACGTTAACACATCCTGTTAACAACTTGATTGATCCTGGAAGCAGACTGCCTCCCTTTCAGAGCCACCAGATGAAAGCCTTGGCTTGTTGCCCCCTTAACTTCAGTCTTGTGAGAGTAGAGTACCCAGCTAAGCTCACATTTTTGCCTTCAATAACTGTGAAATAATAAATGTTTTAAAGCACTAAATTTGTGGCAAATTGCTACACAGCAACAGAAAATCAGTATGTTGGAAAAAACAAAAATCTTTGCAAAGGTTTTGTCCTCTTTTAAAGTACCATCAGAAATCATCTTGCTATAGGAATGCTATTATATTAGTGAATTAACAGACGTATTTTCTGTGATTACAGAAATAATTTGTATTGGAATTGGAAATAATTTGTATGTGGATTTAGAAATGAAGTGAGAAATGAATCTTAATGATTTCCTTTTCACATTGAAACTTTAAATATAAAAACACAAACTGTAAAGGAATGAACAGGGTTAATGAAGAAGAGATTTTGATTCTTAAAGCTTTCTTAATTAATTTAACAAATGTTTTTTGAGCACTTACGTGTACCTATTCTTCATGTGCCTTAGCAATGTAAAATAGACCAGACATAATTGCTATCCTCAAGAAGACCTTGAACAATAACACTAATAATAATGATCAGCACTTACTGAATACTGTTTAGGGGCCAGGTGTACTAAGATTTTATCTATATTCTCCTGTCAACAAACAAGTAAGTCCACTATAAGGTCATGTTAGAAGAATATACTAGGCAACACTTACGATACAAAAGAAATTAACAAACATTGCTCATGAAGAAGACTAAGAAAGTTTAAGGTGTTAAATTAAAGACTAAGGACTCACAAGACAAACAAGGCAAAGATGAACATTCAAAGCAGAGAAAATAGTGTGTATTAAGTCTTGAGGGATTGAAACAGTGAGGTTTATTTGGGAAAGTTATAGATACACTAGTTCAGTATGAGAAAAGAAGGCAACATTGGAGAGACAGGTGGAAGTCAGTCAATGGAAGAATCTGTCCGTTTAGCTAAGGAACTATAGATTTGTGCTAACTGTCCCAAAAATACCGTGATTTTGGTTGTAAGAATCGACCCTTCTCTCTTTGCCACCTACTTCCTCATTCTTATATTCAAGGAGGCTGACCTTAAAGAAAATACATACAAAAAAATAGGTTATTTTTTAAACCCTAGTGAAAAACTACTCTGAGTTTCATCTGGTCTCACCCACTTATTTTAACTACTGGTAATAGTGAGAACCAGAGATGTTACACTATCTGCTTAAGTCCCATGACTAGAAAGATACTTATTAAGAGTCTGTGCTCAACTATTCTGACTCACACTCCAGGAATCTTTCCACTATGCCTTAAGTCATTTTTGTAATTTTCACTTAACAATGTTTGAAAACTGAAGAAGTTTTTGTCTTTCAAAGATCTGGAGTATTATTTTAAAAATAAGTACATCAGGAGAGACTCTGGACTCTGAAAAACAAACTTAGGGTTACAGAGGACAGGGGGGTGAGAGGATGGGGTAACCAAGTGATGGGTATTGAGGAGGGCACGTGTCGTGATGAGCACTGGGCGTTATACACAACTAATGAATTGTTGAACACTATATCAAAAAAAATCATGTACTATATGTTGGCTAACTGAACATAATAAAAAAAAGTAAATCTTTTGAGGCAAATGCCCAGAATGAATTGTACATTTTTATAAGTCTAATATAATACATATAACTAAAGTAGTTGGCTCTCAATTATTTACTCAAAAGATGGAAGAAATAAAACAGATGAGAAGGAAGAGTATGAAAAACATTAATCTCAGTCTTTGAAATGCAAGCCTTTTGTTTAACAATAACCTAGCCATACCAGAGTCCTCTATACAGCCAGAGTACCTTAGGGTCCTGGGCTGTGCAAAGATTACTGACATTAATCTTTGCTACAAAATCTTTAAAAATTTTATTCTCCTCATAATAAGAACATCATGCTCAGGAACATTGTGAAAACAGACTAGACTCTTTTTATTATTATTATTATTTTATTTTTTGAGAGAGAGTGAGAGAGAGAGAGAACGAGGGCAGGGGAGGGTCAGAGGGAGAAGCAGACTCCCCACTGAGCAGGGAGCCTGACTTGGAGCTCAATCCCGGGACTCCAGGATCATGACCTGAGCCGAAGGCAGTCACTTAACCGACTGAGCCACCCAGGTGCCCCCGACTGGACTCTTCTTAAGCCTGACATAGCAGTAAACTGACATCCAGATTTTCATAGATGAGTGTCTGGCCACAATTATAATCTTTTCTGTAATTCTTTTTTATCTACACAAACACACACCATTTCCCATCATGATATTAATTCACATTCCATAGTTATAATCTATATTCTTTGACAAGTGGGTCTTCCAGTGCTTCCTTTTTGGTTTTCCTATCTTTTTAAAAAATATATCATTTCCTAAAATAAATCAGTCATAGTCTTGAACCATTCCAGATTTCCTAGTATCCTCGCCAATAATAATGTCAACCTCAGAAGATAATAATCCAATACCCAGTATCCTCACATCAAAATTCTCAGGGGCACAGGTTTTATATCAAGAAAAAAAGTGTGCATTTTTTTGCTTTCCTGTATCCATCACAATAGTTATAACTAGAATGAAGACAGAGGAGAAGGCCAACAAGTTATCTTCATAAAAGAAGCTTTTCTCACCCCAAAACCATCTAAGTGAAGAAAGATATTGATTATTTAAACAAAACTTTTTAAGACTAGGGAAGTTTACCTCTTTATTTAAGTAATTCTTGGGTTTAGAAAAAGAGAAAAGAGGGTGAATAAAATAACTCCATGACAATAAAGTCAAAATTCTGAACAAAATGCTTTATAAAGCTTAAAAAGATGTGGCTATCAAAGCAATTGAATATATCATTGTGGGCAATTATATTAGTGTTCAATATTTGCAGCCTCTCTTTATGATACCCTATCCCTAAAGGAGGATTGTATATTCCCAGTCTGTTTCAATTAGGTATGGCCATTAGACTTCCTGTAGTCAAAGACATGGAAGTAGAAGAGATGTGTCCCTCCTCCGGGGAAGAAACTTCAGGAGCCCATGACACTGTTTGCCATGAACTCTTTCCTTCAGCCATGTAAATGGTAGTGTTAAAAGAGGCAGAGGTGAGGTGAACAGAGCCATGACTGACCCATAAGGGAAAAGAAGTATGAAAGTATGAGACACACAGAAACCTTTCTGTGAAAGCCACTGAAGTGTTAAGGTCACTTATTATTAGTCTAAACTGGCCTATCTGAAAATAGGAGTAAATTTCCTGTTTGCCTAAAGCAAAGATATCTCTAAATAGTCAACATTAGAAGTATGTTCCCTGGGGGATGCCTGGGTGGCTCAGTCAGTTAACCATCTGCTTTTGGCTCCGGTCATGATCCCACAGTCCTGGGATCAAGTCCCATGTGGGGCTCCTTCCTCAGCAGGGAGCCTGCTTCTCCCTCTGCCTTCTGCTCCCCCTGCTTGCGCTCTCTCTCTCTCTCTCCATCTGACAAATAAATAAATAAAATATAAAAAAAAAGAATAAGTATGTTCCCTGGGATAAAGCTAAGGATGCCCATTATCAACAATATGATATAATATTGTATCGGAGGTCCTAGCTAGCTTTGTAAGATAAGAGTAAAAAGATGAGAGAGAGAGAGAAATAGATACAGACAGACAGATATGAAAGAATAAAATAAAACTGCCATTTTTCCAAGAGAAGTGACAGCCAAATAACAAGTAATCAGAGGCTTCAGCAATGTTGATAGATGAATGGTTAACGTAACAACCAATGAGGAAATCAAGTGCATTCCCACATACCAAAAACAAACAGCCAAAAAATGAAATTTTTTTAAAGTTTCCATTTATAACAGCAATAAGATACGAGAGATAAATCTAACAAAAGATGTCACAAAAAAATGATAAAGTATCACTGGAAAACATTGAGGAAGACCTAAGTAAATGAAAATCTACACCCCAAATTAATCTATTAAATCATTTGGTTACATTCAAACTCATGGAAGGTCACTTCATTGAAGTTAAGAAAACTTATTACCAAATGTATAAGAGTGAGCAAAGACCCAAGAATACTAAATATAATATTGGAGAAAAATAGTAAGAGTCAAGATAAATAAATATAATACTGAAGAAAAATAATAAGGTATGGAGAATCACCCTACTGATATCTTGGCTAACTATAAAGTAAAAGCAATTGAGACAATGTGGTATTGGCAAAGGAATTTAAGAAAAACAGGTCAGAAAGACATCCCAGAAACAGAGCCTTGCACATATGTGGACTGGAAAGGACAAAAATGAGATTATTATGTATAAGAAAATATATTTAGGTATTCACGATTAGAAGAACAAACTGTTAGGGAAAAAACTGATAAACTGACTATATGAAAATTTTAAACTAATGTACATCAAAAGACACTATGAAAGAAAAAGAATGAGGGGGAGGGAAAGAAGAGAAGGAGGAAGCCGTGGAAAGGATATCTGCACTGCAAATAACCAGCAGAAAATTAGTGTCCAAAGTACATAATCACGTATAATCAATAAAAAAGTACAACTCAATAAAAATGGGCAAAGAATTAAAAAAAGTAAATTCCTAGAAAAGAAAAACAGAATGGCCAATAAACATATGAAATTATTATAAAACATTAGTAATCAGAATCAAATAAGATATAATTTCATGCCCCACAAGTTGGCAGAAGTTTAAAAACCTGACAATGTGAAGTAATGGGAGATCTCAGGTATGGCTCAGAGGATAAAATGGTACAGTCACTCTGGAGAACAATCTGATCTCATCTAGTGAGATGAAGATGTGCATTCCCTGGGGCCCAGCAATTCCACTCCTAAGTAGGTACCTCAGATAAATTTTTCCACAGACAACTGTGAGACATGCACAAGAGGGGTCACTGCACTAGTGTTAATGTTGATCAATCTCTCATCTATAAATGGGAATAAAATTTTATACTTTCTTCATGGGGTGCTTGTAAGAAATAAATGAGTTAGGACTTATAAATTCTTAGACCAGTACCTGCAACAGTGCAAGCACTTAGTAAGGGTTATCTGTTGTTAATAAATCCATTTCTAGGGCTCCTCTTCATTATTTTAATTCTCAGCACCTACTACACTATACTCAAAACTTTTTTCCTTTGCAAGCTTTCTTCTCTCACAAATGCTGACCTCATTTAAAGGGTTGTTCCCTAGGTCCCAGACAAGTTGGCTTGCCATTTAATAAGTCTGCAGCCAGGCCTGCTGTGATCTGGGTGGGACTTGCTCATCCTCTCAGGTCATGTTTATGCTAAACCTCTTCTCCAGAGGTGAACTGGGCAACTATCCCATCTTACATTTTCTCTGGTGAGGTCTGCCAAAGTTCTTAAAAACTACTTTGATCTTTCAGATCAACGAATGATAAACTATGCCAATGAACATTCAATTTTACCACTTAACAGGACTGTTAACTGTAAGGTTCTACTCCAAATAAATGTGAAAGGAAAAAGTGAGGGAAGGAAGGGAGGAAAGGCAGGAGGGAAGGGAAATTGAAAGAGATGTCAAATATTTTTCAAAGAAGGAAAAACTATATATAATAAACAACATTGAGAAATGCTTTTGTCAACCATATCTGAAATTTCAACCTGAGGAAATTTTGCATTCCACCCTCACCTACAGCACTTTTATGATCTTTTCCCTCTTTGAGCAATTACTCCCACTCCCTCAGAATCACGTCTTTTGAAACTCTTAATCCTATAAACAAATCAATATTAAGGATTAATGTGTACTAACATGAGATATGTCATTCTTTCCAGACAGCATATTCACATGTCTAAATGGGCCCCTAAAATACATACAATCCATTCACCGGAATTCTCTAAAAGCCAGTTCCTCCAGGGTTACAAGTTTTAGTCATGATGGCCTTTGAGTATGAGAGAAATGACTCATTTATAAGTAAGATTAGTTTGGTAACTACCCTCTATCTCACCCCTGACCTGTTCCATGTTATAATCACTGGGGATGGGGAGCATTAGCTTAGTTTGAGCATAAACAACATACACTCTTCTTAATGACCAACTTATTTATTTTAAAATATTTACAAAGCATTACAGCGTTTCACACAAGTATTAACGCACTTAGTTATAAGTCATTACTTGATTTTTATTTTACCCCTTATTTAACTATAACTTTTTACAATTCTCACGGCTAAGACCTATTCCTGTCCCTTAGCCTTTCCCCCTTCCTTTAAACAGATGGAAAATAAAGGTGTGAGGGCAGGGTCCATGTCTTGGGGGGAAGAAGCTGGCAAGAGGTAGGCTCACAGCAGTAAATTGGGAAACAATCTAAGAGACACAGAGGTCCAAAATGAACCAGACCTCCCAACACAAAGATGCTTTCTCTGGAGTTCTTTTGCTAAAACACGGAAGGATTGTGTACCTTCCTTCTTTTGCTGAAAGAATCTGTGTGCATATTTTGTGATGGGTCTATACATGTATGGAGGCAATCATATGATACCAGTTCTGTGATCTCAAGTGATATACTATCACAGTATGACCATGGATGAGGAAGACTAAAAATCAACCCTTATTTCAATTGTCAAAAGGATGAAAACCACATAGAGAATTAATCAAAGGCTATTTATTCAGAGCTTGGTCTCACACACACAAAAAAAGTCAGCTACTGTCTTTAGTTCTGGTAGACTGAAAGGGCTTTGAAAGGAGAGTGGATTTTATAGAGTGAAAGGAGAAAATCTTAAAGTTTTTGATTGGTCATTGTTCTTTTATGCAAGGATTTTCTAGTACAGTGTGATCCGGGGAAGTCGAATGGGAAGACTTTCTGACTGCCTTTTGGCAGCCTTAGATCGCTGCACTATCTACTGGTACACAAAGCTTTCCAGGCAGGTTAGGGTCAAAATGAGTTTTCTTACTTCAAAAAAAATATCTGGTCCTCCACTTTAGGATTCAAGTTTTGAATAAGCAATTCATAAATGTAAGCTATTTTTCCAGTAAATTCACTTTTAATGATTTTACATTTACCTTTATTGTCTCATACAACCCAAAGACATATGCTTTTACAAAAATAGTGATTCCTTCCATTGTTCAGAAACTCCTTATTCAGCACTTTATAGAAAGTTTATGTGCAAATTGCCAGTAAAAATAAATGCACAGTAAAACAACAGGGCAATAAAATAACTTGATTTAATTATATTATGAATTAATAAGACAACTAAAATGTTATGAAAATCAGTTAGAGTTTTTTTCAGTCCAAATGCGTGGCATTGAAAAATAATAGTAATTCCAGAACCTGGATCTCTAATCTGATGAGCTCTATTCTTTTTTTTTTTTTTAAGATTTTATTTATTTGACAGAGACAGAGACAGCCAGCGAGAGAGGGAACACAAGCAGGGGGAGTGGGAGAGGAAGAAGCAGGCTCATAGCAGAGGAGCCTGATGTGCGGCTCGATCCCACAACACCGGGATCACGCCCTGAGCCGAAGGCAGAAGCTCAACCACTGTGCCACCCAGGCGCCCCCTGATGAGCTCTATTCTTTACCAAGTCCTTAATTTTTTGTTTTTTTGCTCTTGGAAACAAAGTTCCCTAAGAAGTTTTTTTTTTTTCTTTTTTCTTTCTTTTTTATCAACGAAGGACAAGTAAACAGCTTTTTTTTCTCTTGGTGAAATGGCATATTAGTAATTTTTTTAATTAGCATTTCTTCCAACATGCCAGGATGGCCAGTAACCCTACCTGCTAGGTATTATGAAGACTTGCAATTCCCCTTTCCTTTCTTTACTTGCATCAAATACTCCATTCACTGAATTCTACATTTGGGTCTTTATGCTCTTCAGCTGTGTCTCTTCCCAGGACCACTTTAAATCTTTTAAATTTATAGTTGTAAATGCTGACTCATTCCTGCCTTTCATAAGTCAACTCCTCCTAGACTCCTCAACTATCCACAGACTCTTACTTTCAACATTTCCCAACTGGACTGCACAAAAGTAGTTAAGTTGATCCAGATTTGCTTGTCAATATTAATAAAGACATTCACTTAGTGAGTCTGTACCCCAGATGAGGAATTTTGCTAAGGACTTGCCATACACCTTTCCACCCAATCTTCCCAGTAATTCTATAAAGTAGAAATTACTAAGGAAACTAAGACTTGGTGATTTCAGGAGCTAAGAGCTTTCACTTAATCACACAGATAGTACCTGGGGAACCAGTATGTGGTCAATTTGATCTCAAAGGCTGTGTCCTGCCTTAAACATTCATCAAGTGATGCCTCAGAACTGTCTGCACCACAATTACCTGGAATACATAATAAAAATTTGGCTCCGGGCCCAGCCCAGCCCTTTTGAATTAGTATCTCTGAGGAAAAGAACCAGAAATATACATTCTTAACAAGCGCCCACATGCATCTTAGGCACACTAAAGTTTGAGAATCATTGAACTGCAAAGCTCACATCTTATGTATCTCTGTGTCTCCCTCACCAAGCACAGTATTTGGCTAATAGATGATACAAGCTTGATGAGCTAAAATCAGCTAAGCCTACCATAATGAAATGGTATTGATATATATAGTGCCTTTGGCTCTTTAGAAAAAGGTTCTATAAAAACACTAGGTGAGATTAGTATTTTTACATCAAAACTGAGTACTCCCAACATTGGCATTGTACCAGCTTAGTGAAAGCCACTCTCATTTAGCACACACCAGAGTAAAGCCAACCCATGGCTTCTGTTATGGGGAAAGTTGGTGGAAGGATGTGAGAATCCCTGAGGACTACCCATGATTTAAAATGATGTAAGCCTCAAATTTTAAAAATTCTCTCGCTCAAGATATCCTGTTCTAGTTAATGATAATGGTTGCTTAGAACTAACTTCCACCATTTGTGGTAGTACTGACCACCCCTTCTGTAGTCTAATAACGTGATTGTTAAGGTTTACTATGAATCATTATCTCAAGCAACCATCTGCCAGTGACATAATTATATGCATAAATAAAATCACAGCTAGTCAGCAAGAGCCTTTGGCTTGGAGTAGTGGGAAAATTGATGGCTATAAATGGTAAAATTTAAACATATATCTTTCTTGTTGGGGGAAGGACATGAGTGTTGACTGTGGTATGAGGATTCAGGGCTGCTGTTTCTCTTTAACCTTTTGCCTTATGGGAAACAGTACTAAGTCAATTGTTAAGATAATGGTAAAATCTTTTCTAGGTAATTAAGAATGCTAAAAAAAAAAATCAAAGTAAATGAACTCTCAAAATTCCAGCTCTGTTTATTCATTCAGTATCCTGATGGCTAGGTTTTGTAAGGGATGGGAAATTGGGAGATAAACATATAGACAGAGGTAGAGATATACACACACACACACACAGACACTTCTCCACTGGCCCTCGTTAGGAGAGACAGGAAATGATAAAGAGAGCTACAAAAGCCTTTGTATTCAGGATGGTGACCTCTGGGTAAGAATCAGTCTGGGTTTAAACAGGAATTACTCAATGACAACATGGGGTTCCCTTAGCCCCTCCTGTGGAGAAATCAGTCTTAGTCCTCAAGTTAAGGCTCCTCCATTAGGCAGCCAAAAATAATCAGTATTACCCCTTCTACAGGAGTCTTTGCCTTTAAAATGTTTTTCTGTGCCAATTAAGCTTCCAATCCTGTTTGCTTGCACATGTAGGCATGGCAAGACATTAAGCCCTCTTTCTCCTTACTTTCTTATCACAAGCAAAGTGTATGAGAGAGCGCCCCACGATGATCATTCATTTCTCATTCCAAATTATTATCCAAAAGGCAATTCTATCTGGAACTGAAACTATCTTACTTTTCATCTCACATCTAATTGAGTAAAATAATGATATAACTTAGTAAACTGTTCTTGGGTGTTCATACTCAATTAAAGTTTTAGTGTACCCCAGCTCACCTGAAGCCCTCTTAATAAGTGAAGACAATTACATTTACTTTTTAAAATTTTCACAACAGTTTTACACTCACAGAACCCTGTGGATGTTTCCTTACTGTCCCTTTCCTTCCTAGCTGAGTCATGGGCCAGATGTGGTTCTAAGAGTTCTTTATCCCCATTACTTTCTCACAGAGGGCTCAGAGGCTGCAGGTAATTCTTGCCTACTCCTCTGGGCCTGTCCATGATTTCCTCTTCTTGCGCTATAATCACTAGCAGCTGCTTTGTGGATCCCTTTCCTTGTTTTAATAGCCAAGAGTCCTCCAGCTCCTAAGGCTTAACCAGAGTATTATTAGTCTATTGTCCTTGGATGAAACACAATGAAGGTACAATCATGTACTGAGAAAGAAGCAGTAAAGAACTGTCTTGGGGCCAAACACTCCCAAAAATTGAGGGCAAACCACTGGGCAAAGTTTCTTAAAATCCAAGATTTCAGGGCAAGTCCCATAAGATACATGCAACATAGTAGATATATAACAAAACATGTAATTAAGCAGTATAGTAAGAATAGAGAGATCAAAGGAATAGAAAAATCCCAAAACAAATCTCAGATGCAACAGAAGAGACACCATAAATCATAGATAAGGAGATAAGGCTGAGACACTTGAGTTTTGGAAAATAATACAATTTAGATATTCAATAAGTATAAATTATACATGGGTTAGAGTTATATTTAGTCAAATATACATATATAATCTGGAAGAGAGTTTTCTAAAATAAAAGCAGTAAAAGTAGTAAAAAGAAAAGTTTGAAAATTTTGAATAACCCCAAAAATGCAAAAACTGAACAAAATCTTAACAAAATTTTTAAAATACTTCGCAAATACAACAAAGGGCTCATACTTATAAATAAGAAAAACACAAAGATTCATTGATAAGTGAACAAAGATAATGGGTTGACAACGTATAAAATTCCAAACGGATAGTAAAACATTTTAAAAAATTGTTCAATTGCATTAATAAAGAAAAATGCAAAGTAAAAATGGGATGCTAATTTAACCCACCAAATAAGAAAAAAAATTATATTTAATATTTGTAAGAGCTTAATAATATGAGCATCCTCATACACTGCTGGTAAGACAATTGATAGAATCTATCTGAAGATAACTTGGCAACGTATTTACACATCTCATAATTTATCATAAAAATGTAAATAAAATTTAAGACCAATATTTATGTACAAAAATGTTCAATACAATATTATTTATAATAAAATTTTAAAACAATGGAAGTCTAACATTTGAAAATAATTAAATTATGATACATCTATAAATGAATTATATAACCAATAAAATTATGCTTAAAAGACTTAATTAAATGCTTATGTTATAATGAACATGAAGAAAAAAATCACAAAATTCCTTGTAAAAAAATTCTTAACTCTAATTCTAAAAAACCATTCTTAAAAGTTAAAATGAAGTAAGCCAAAATGTTAACCAGCCACCCCTTAGGCAGTGGAATCATGTGTCATTTATTTTTCTATTCTCTGTCCTAATTAGTACTTTCCACATTTTTCTTTAAAAAAAATAATAAAGGACAAAAAGAAAAAAAAAAACTGAACAGCCACACACCAAAAAAGGAAAAAGTTTGCTATGATTTTTTTCAGAAGATCAAGAATAAAAAAGTGAGTAAGGTACAAATATTAGTATAGTTTGGTTCTAGAAATCCACTTTAATAGTGAAAGTTGTATAAAATATTTCAAACATACATACTTCTACATACAAAATTTAAAGATATACATCAAAAACCATAGAGTTTTTGACTATGTGGGGATGGGAGAAGATAACAGGGATAAAAAGGAATAAATACAAAAATAAATTGTTCTCATAAAGGCATAAAACAGCTTCCTTCAATCATTAGCAAATATGTCCCAGGCTTGATTAAGGCAAACTAAATTGTAATTTTAAGATTGTATGTATGTTTAGGTTTCATTGTTTATTTTTGAAAGATTAATATCTACTTTTTAAAGTTAAGTTTATAAACATCACATAATGAAACAACAGACAATACCATACTCCATTTACAGCATGAAAGTTTCCGGACTAGTTTTCTGCCACAAAATGTTCTTCTCCCTTTATTCCTATTGTTAATTATGAACCACAGTGGATCTGCCTATGAAACTCAGGATGATGGAGAGACACCTCAAAAAAATAACCAAAAACTCCTCTAAAATACCGTTATTGTTTTTATGTATTTATAAGAGAATTTTTAAGTTCTACCAACTCCAAATGTGCATCTAATTGCCATTCCAGTTAAACCTGAAGGATAGATGTACCCGAAGGATATGGCAGTGATTTCAGAATATTACAGGTTAGTTTGGTCTATATAGAGAGAATAGAAACAAAAATGAAGAAAAGTAAGCATCATTTCATTTTAAGAGAAGCAGTTGTTTTTTATTCCTTTCTTCTTAGGTATCATCACATCACAAATGGCCTCTACTCACAGAAGAATGAATAATGTCTATCTTGCAAGTTATAAAAGGTTCTAACAATTTTGTTTGACAATCAAATTTATGCTACTCATTTGATGATAGAATAAATACATGATTACCAAAACATCCTTAAAATAGTTTAAAATTCATCAGACCTAAAAAAAAATTATATGCGTCCTAGTATTTATAATTTTCTATCTTTATTAATAACGCTTTTCACTCCTTAAGCCATCAAAACTCACTAGCAAAGATTTCCATGAGAAAACGGTCTCATAAAAACTATGCTATAAAGAAGTACTAAAGACAAATCAGACATTTGGAATGTCATTCAGCCCATTGCCTAATTCTCATTCATTCCACACTTCATTTGGACTCTGGATTTTCGTGCTAAATTTCATAGTCTCTCCAAAAGCATGTTTAACTGTGTAAACTAAGAGCCTAATCAGTGAATATTGAGCTACAGAGTTCAGTAAGAATTTGTGTTTTATGCAAATTAGAAGAGTAGCTAAACATGTTTGACATTAGAACAATACAAAAGTTTAAAAATAAAGCAACAAACTATTTAGAAAGAGAATACCACTTTGTGGTAAGCATTAAATTTATCCAGAATAATTTATGCCAGGTAAGAAGTAAAGAATGTTTATTTTTTTTCCCCAGGATAATGTGGTCTGGTTAATTTGCTGTACTTATGGAAAATACTAGCTTAGAGCCTACCTTAGATACTGGTTTTTGGTATCACATGACATTTTACTCTTATTTCCTCCATGAAAATGATACATTCCTGGAATTTACATATATGTCCTTTTTTCCTTTGTACATTTAGCTTCAGCAAATCCCTTCTAAATGTAATCCCTTCTGAGTAAATCAGGAACAGAGAAAATATAATTTTTTAATCCTTTAGCTGTTCCTTGTCTATAGGATAAAATCCAAATAATTTTATTCTACCATCTAAGATGCTATACTCCACCTTCTACTTTCCTACATATCTTTTCACTCACGTAAAAAGCTTCATTCATTGAACTGTCCATTCTGCTGAAGAAATTGTAGCAGCAGTCCAAGTGTAAGCTGATGGAATGAATGGCGGGAATAAGACAGAAGAGACCCTCGAAGGTTACTTTCAAGGTAGGAAACGTTGAAATTTATTTCTTGAGAAGTCCTAAGTTATAGAGACAAAGAATATAAAGGGAAAGGAGAAAGAAAACCAAAAAATGATGATGCTATCTTGTACCAGTATTTGATGCTTCAGGTTTATATATATTGGAATCCCCTTAGAGTGAGAACACTTTTTATAGTTTTTCTTTATATGCTCGCGTTTTTCATAGTGATAACCACCCAGTAGGTATTCAATAAGTACTTGTTGAATGAATGAACATCAATTGTCCTCATTGCCATTTTATTACTATCACCTTTAGTTTAAAAAATTATCTATGAAAGCTCATATCTATAATAAAATATTTTGCGAAAACTTGAATGGAAAAAATTGAGACATTATCAAGTGTTAGAGGAGATAAGGGTCAACTCTAACACATAAAATATGAAGAGAGGGTATATTGGAACAACCATCTGGGGAAACAGTTTGGCATCACTTTGTAAAGCAGAACATGTGCATATCCCATACCCTAGAATTTCCAATCCTAGAGAAATTCTTACATATATACTAGAGAAGTGCTTGTACACGTGCCCCAAAGGGCTCACAGTAGCAATGTGTGTAATAATAAAATAGAATTGGAAAAAAGCAAATGGTCATCTAAAAGAAAAGAGATTGTCATGTGCTTATACATGAAATAATAAAACAGTACAGATGAGCAAACTATGACCGGCAACAACCTAGATGCCTCTTACACATACAATTAAGTGAACAAAGCAAGCATCAGAAGGCTCCATACAGTATGGAACAAATTTTGTAGCTCAAAACAAGCAAAAATAATATTGTATTGTTTAGGCATATGTACATTTTTTTTTAATTTAAGGAAAGAGAATGATATATCTCTGTGTTGATTCTCAGGATAGAGGTGGGAGTCAAGAGGATAGGAGAAAAAGCAAGCACCCAGTTTATTTTATTTTTTTAACATTTTATTTATGTATTTGAGAGAGAATGAACGAGTTGGGGGCAGAGGCAGAGGGAGAGGGAGAAGCAGACTCCCCGATGAGCAGAGCCCAGGACCCTGAGATCATGACCTGAGGCAAAGGCAGACGCTTAACTAACTGAGCCAAGCAGGGGTCCCACAAGCACCCAGCTCAGATTTAAAACATGGGTAACATTTCTTAATTCAATGACAGATTCCTTGGTGGGCATATCATCATACTTTAGAACTTACATATATATGTGTGTGTGTTACATATATTCTTGTAACATAGCAGGTAACATATTTTTAACTGATAATAAAGGAAAATGTTCAAAAAATGGCAGTCTGAAAAAAACTTAGTTTTTAGAAAAAAAAATTGGGTATAGTTATACATGAACATGATGTGTAAGTCCTACCATAGAGAAAGGGCAATGGAAGAACTAATAGCAACATATGACAATAGGAGAGTCAGCATTATAATGAATTTACTGGATTCATTACTTGCTTTTACTTCATTAACTTTTTTGCCCCATCAAAGTATTCTGAACAATAGTTTGTCCAACATATGGGAAGAATTAGACAGAAAATCTTTTATTTCACATTGTCATGCCCAGAACAATCTCTTTGTTTAACCAGAACACTGGCTTTGTCCTCAAATTTACCAGGGACAAGTAGGAGAAGAGTTATGACAAACATAAATTTAAGTGTTTTTGTTTAGTTTTTCTATGTGCTTTTGTTTAGTTTTTCTATGTATTTTTGCAGCAATTTTTTCACTGAGAACTCTTCCAGAACTTTATGTTGTCTGATTGTGGTACGAAACCTTTATTCTTTGATTTAATATGAAGGTGATTAGAGATTGCAATGTACCTAGAAAACCTTGACCCCATTATTTCTTACCTCCTTTCAAGAGATTTTTGTCACTATTGCTCCACTCCTTGAGGGTCTTAGCATACTACCATCACAGATGCCAGTCTCTGAATCCACATGTCTCCTTCAGGAAATCATTCTGTTTCAGAGGTTTTAATTATCATGTCACATCAAAAGTAAAGCATGTCCTTGAATAACAACAGAACACTTCTAACTACAGTGATCCTTATATCTATGAATTTAAAATATTTACTTTTCTATTACAAGGGTAGTTTTTGGGTCCCCATGTTTTAGGGGATATGTCTTAAATGTTTTTTATTCCTTAAAGTAAGATATATGAGTGAATGACTGAACAACATGTTTTCCAATCATACAAATCTGTGATTACTAGAAATTAAAAGAAACCGAGATATTCTGCTTCATTAGCATCTCTAAATTTTTCATTTATTCACTATAGGAGAGAAACTAAATAAGAGGACGGCATAGAAATTTAGCAACAAGGAGTTAACTAGAAATTCCTGGATCTCCTAAATAACTTGAGGAGTCCTGTTCCTTCCAATTCTTTACACCCTGGTCCCCTTATCTTCTCTTACTTTGGCTCATTCAAATTTATAGAAGCAAACTGAAGAGATATTAACTCCTTAAAAGCTAATAAATGCCAAGTCAATAAACATTTCCTGAATAGGATAGATTAAAAACTAAAATCTGCAGCCCATGCCCTAAAGAGCTTGAGAATCAGAAGTCTTTTTGAGGAATCATTCTATGCCATGAAGACTCCTTTATCCAGTCTACCCGACCAACGGTCATTTAGCCTCCAGTGATAGGGAATGCCTCACTGTCAAAGGAGCCTAGTTGGTTAGAAAATTCTTATATTAAACTACAACTCACAGCTTTGTAGCTTGCCTACATTTGCTCTTTACCAGCCTATTAGAATAACAAGCCTGTCCTCATGTTTACGTAAGGATTTTAAAATAATTCCTGTTTAAAATCTTCCCCTTTTCTTCTTTGTTCCACTAGAACATTCCTCATAAGACACAGTTTTCATTTTTTCTTCAAGTTTCCAGTTTTTTCTCCTGCATAGTATTCTGTCACTGTTAGTCGAAAAACATGGTACCCAGAAGCATATGTAATATTTTAGGAATGATCACCTTACACTATAGACTCTATCTATTACTGCAACCAAACATAAGGCTAGCTTTTCTATAATTCAATAATTATTCATTCAGCAAACATTTACCAAGTACCTACTAAGTCCTTGGTTTAGGCTAGGCCTTGGGGATTCAAAATCAAGCAGTCCCTGCCCTCATTTGGCTGCATTAAACTATTAGCTCATGGGAAGCATATGATCACTTAAAATCCTAGCTCTCCTGAATTTGTGTCTCTCCAAGCAGATCACCTCTGTCTACTGATATGTACAGAAACTGACCTTAAACACTGATGAAGTTCACTGTGACTTTAACCACAGCATTCGCTTTAGGAATGAGAGTTTTAATTCTGGTTATCAAAACTGTATACTCTATTTGCTATTCCTTTAAAGCAAAGATTAGGGGGAAAAGAAACGTGGCTCTCTCATCTTCTTAGGTGGCTTTTATAAAAATGAGTAGCACAGTGAAGGACAGATACCTATGGTGAGGCTTCTACCTCTCTTCTCTCTGTAAATTTCATGCAACACACCTAGATATGATGTTTTTAATCAGATAAGTTTTTATCACTTCTTTTTTTTAAGATTTCATTTATTTATGAGAGAGAGCGCACACGGAGGGAGGGGCAGAAGGAGAGGGACAAGCAGACTCCGCACAGATCACAGAGCCCAACTCAGGGCTCAATCTCATGATGTTGAGACCATGACCAGAGCTGAAACCAAGAGTCAGATGCTTAACCGACTGAGCCACCCAGGTGCCCCAGAATATATCACTTCTATCATTCACCTTGCATTTGATCAATTTATTCACAAAGGAAAATTAAGGTATGTTGTGCACATATCTCCTGGTTTGCCATATTATCAACCCTCCTACAAAAGAACATAAAATTTTTTATGCCATGTTCTCAGTGAATTCATTTTGAAGCCTTGTGATATTGCAAGACTCCAAAAATTCTCCAAAGTACTCACAATTTTTTTACTACTCCATTCTATACTTTTGCTAGGGAATGAGATTATCGTTTGATGTCTGTTCTTCTCAATACCCTTCCTTTCATCTTCTGAAAATTAAACAATCTACAATTTCTGTCACTTTTCTTCTCCCACCCTTCCCCCTCCAAAGAAAATTCTGATTCTCATGGAAGCAGGAGGTCAATAATGGACTTAGAGTAAGAGCAGCAACAACTGAAAGGAGGACCCTCTGCCTCCCGAACAGCAGTGACTTTCAAACTCCTTTCAGTTCCCTTTCAAAGTCTTCAAGGGAAAACTTATCAGTAGTCCAGTAACTGAAGCAGATACAGCTGAAGCTTCTCCAGTTGAAGGAAGGAAAGAGAGCCCCTCTCCTAGAACCTTGCTTCGCACATGTTAATATGCATATGAATCTCACCGGAGGATCTTGCTGAACTGTAAGTCCGGGATCTGGAGGTCTGAGGTAGGGCCCAAGAGTCTGCTCTTTCCCAAGCTCCAGGTGATGCCCAAGCGCTGCCCCATGGAGCAGACTTTGTATAGCAGGACCCTGGACCATCTTCACTGGATTTCTGAGGTTCCCCCAAAGAATTAGACTTATGTGGCTCTAGCATTTCCACCTATTTTCTCATAGCTATATATCATCATCTCCCACTATGGTAGGTACATCCCCAAAGATGCCTGTGTCCTAATCCCCGGAGCCTGTGAAATGTTACGTTATATGGCAAAGGGGAATTAAGTTTGCAGGTGGATTAAGTCTGTTCATCAGCTGACCTTAAAATTGGGAGATTATCCAGGTGGATCTAACGTAATCACAAGATTTCTTAAAAATAGAAGCATAACTCAGAGTCAAAGATGCGACTCTTAAAGACTTGTTATGGAGATACCGTATTGCTGGCTTTGAAGATGGAGGAGAGAAGCCAGGATCTAAGGAATGTGAACAGTCTCTAAAAACTAAAAAAGGCAAGGAAACAGATTTTGCCCTAGAGTCTCCAGACAGAAACGTAGCCCAACTAACAACTTGATTTTAGCCCCGTGACTTGTGCCAGACTTCCATCCTACAGAACTGCAAGATAATAATTTGTGTTGTTTTAAGCCCCCAAAGTTGTGTTCATTTGTTACAGCAGTAACAAAAAACTAATATACCCTCCTCATCATGTTTTTCACTGGATAACTAAAGAGCCAACTCTAATGGACTATATAATATCATGACTTTCCCTTAAAAAAAAATAAAGATAATATTTGAGTGAAGCTTTCTCCCTGAGTTGCTACTTCATTTTCGAGCTGTGAGCTGTATAACTATTCCAACGGGTCTCTTTATGTAGAAGTCCATGATTTCTCCATATGACAACATAGATTACATTACTAACTCTGCATCTGGATTTAAAAAGAACACAAATTGTTACAAAAAAATATATAACTAACTAAATAAAAAGAAAGCAATTGTTTTGCTGGGTTTAGAACAAGATTTACTACTGAAACTAACTGTCTAGGGTCTGACTTTAAAGGTGATATTCTGTTTTTCAGTGTTCATTACTGCTTTAGAAAAAAATAACTGAAAACCCATAAAATGATTTTTGTTACTACTATTCTTCCTCATGGTATTTAAAGAGAGCTTTACCACATTTACCACAAAATGAGTTTAAATGTCAGCATAATAACTTTTCCATAATTCTAAATTAGTTAGAATTTTGGTTGGAACAAACCAGTACAAGCACTGAAATTGAAAGCATCAGGAGTTAGGCCGCTTAGATTAACAATATTTAATTTCCCAGAAATTTTCAGGCGAGGGTGAGGGGGAAATGTCAATAAAATTAAAGCATGCTAGGACTGCATCTCTCTTAACAACTGAAGCTGCACCATGAAACAGTTCAACAAAGAAAATGACCTAAAAATATATGCACACCATTTGCATGGCAAAATTTCCCCACAGCAAGTAATGAAATTGTCACAGAATGTAAAGAATGTAAATGAAACAACATCACAAAACCTGTGGATAAGCTTTATCTATTCAGATATAGCGGCTTCTGCTTCACGCATCATTGAATGACCTAGATGCAAGAAATGGTCACATCCAGGTAGCAGCAGGGCTAGTTCTCGATGTAAAATGTGTGACACCAAGGCTTATAACACCGTCTGTTCCCATCTCCCACTAGGAGGGGAGATCAGAGAAGAAGACAAAGGGAGGTCAGAATAAGAGGGGTATCAAAGGAGGCCTTAAAGGGAAAGAAAATTAGGAAAGGGCTACAGCATAAAAACAAAGTAGAATAAATAGAGGGACACATGACACACTTCAATCAGGGTTTATAATTTCAAACAACATAAACTGACCATGATTTTAGAAAAAAGAGAATTGACTGAAAAGTGAAAAGGTTACTCACAATTCTATGAGTTAAAGAACAGGTGCAAATGAGGGCAAGGAACCATGGCCAAGCCATTCCACAAAATCAATCGAGAAGCCACTGCTGCTTCCTCCTACTGAATGCTGAATGCTATGGGCTGCTCTGCCACTGCTTCTCGCACTGGATATTAAAAGCCATTGCTGGCCCTAAAAACTTGGTATTACTGCCACTACTGCTGCCACCACCCATCACCAAAATGGATTTCCTCCAGGGTCTGCTCTTTTGAATCAAGAACTTCTGGAGTGCCTGGGTGGCTCAGTCCGTTAAGTGTCTGCCTTCACTCAGGTCACAATCTCAGGGTCTGGTATCGAGTCCCACATCAGGCTCCCTGCTCAGTGAAAGTCTGCTTCTCCCTTTTCCTCTGCCCCTCCACCTGCTTGTGAGCTCTCTCTCTCTCTCTCAAATAAATAAACAAAATCTTTTTTAAAAATAACTTCTTATTCAAAGCTGGAGGAGGACATATTTGTCTGATTGGTAGAATGTAGGTTATGTGCTCAGATCCTAGATGAAAGGAACCCTGGGAAAGCAAACATCAAGCATTCTCGGCCTCTATCTTATGCAAGATGGGCTCTGCCTCTCTCCAAGACTAATTATAGGGAAATTTCAAGAATATAAGAAGGGACATCAGATGTTGGTCAGCCCTCCAGCCCCTTAAAAAAAAAATGAGGCAAATATCCATTACAAGAAACATGAACTGAATGAGAGAGTGGAACTCATTTAGTGCTGATTTCATTCAAATAAGCCTGAAACATTTTAGAAGAGTGGAAAACGGAAAACCTCTTTCTACTTTCCCACTACCTCTGGAGTCACTACCTGCAGTTCAAGAATATCAGTTGATGGACGTCTGGCTGGCTCAGTCAGTTAAGCATCTGACTTCAGCTCAGGTCATAGGGCTCCCTGCAGCAGGGAGTCTGCTTGTCCCTCTCTCTCTCCCAATGCCCCTCCCCTAGCTGGTGCTCACTCTCTCTCTCTCCCTCAAATAAATAAATTTTTTAAATCTTTTTTAAAAAAAATCAGTCAATACCTTGGGAAATTATACTAATGTGTCAACCCCAAGGATGAGTCTGCATAAAATAGTAAATAAAACATAATATTGAACGTGGACTTACTGAAGATTAGGACCAACCTTATTTTTTTTTTTTCAGGCAAAATATAAAATCAAATATCTAGCTTTCTGCATTGTCCACAATAGCCAAATCATGGAAGGAGCCGAGATGCCCTTCAACAGATGACTGGATTAAGAAGCTGTGCCATATATACAATGGAATATTACTCAGCTATCAGAAAGAACGAATTCTCAACATTTGCTGCAACATGGACGGCACTGGAGGAGATAATGCTAAGTGAAATAAGTCAAGCAGAGAAAGACAATTATCATATGATTTCTCTCATCTATGGAACATAAGAACTAGGAGGATCGGTAGGGGAAGAAAGGGATAAAGAAAAGGGGGGTAATCAGAGGGGGGAATGAAACATGAGAGACTATGGACTGTGAGAGGCAAACTGAGGACTTCAGAGGGGAGGGGGTGGGGGAAGGGGATAGCCTGGTGATGGGTAGTAGGGAGGGCACGTATTGCATGGTGCACTGGGTGTTATACGCAACTAATGAAGCATCAAACTTTACATCGGAATCTGGGGATGTACTGTATGGTGATTAACACAATATAATAAAATAAAAAAAAAATAAAAAATAAAAAAAAAATATCTAGCTTTCTGGTAAGAAATAATAAAAATAGATTACTGATTAATCATACATGATCTTAAGCATTCAATCTTGCTGCATTAGCCCTCTCTGTTTAATAAAAATATGCAAAAATATCTAACCAGAATTGAATTTTTACTATGTGCCAAACATTATGCTAATTACTTACAAAATTATTCTATTCTATCTTTATATACAACCTTATGAAAAAAGAGGCTGTGATCATTCCATTTTAGAGATGAATTAACAGACCTGCTGCAGTAAGAGACTTGCCAAGGGTCACACAAAAAATAGCCAAGTTAAGGCTCTATTCCACTTATGTCTTCATTTCAAGTTCCAACTCTAACTCCAAAGCCCAACTCTGGCTAAAAGTGCTGTAAAGGAAGTTCAGTAAAGTCGACCTTTCTCATTTTTGTTTTATTCATCAGTCTTTCTCCAGTGTTAAAATGAACTTAGCAAAACTTCAGCAACAAAACCTGAAATTATAATTAAAAGTACTTATGCAACTGGGGGCTACTCTAGGGAGTGCAAGGCCCAGAGCAAAATATTTTTGCAGAGCCCCTACCTATACAATCAATTTGATTTTAAAATACATTACAAAATTCATGGTCCTTATGAAGAATAGTAACTTATTAATACTGATTTAGAATAATAGGTAGAAAAGAGGTACTTATTTGTTTATTGTCCAATCAGTTCTAGTGAAGATTCTTCACAATGTCCATTTGCCACCTCTTCCTGTTCAGGCCTAAGAACCTTCTCTTTCTGTTCTTTATTGTCAAATATCTTTCACTGTAAGACTATGTAATCATCACAATGCCATAGTTCTTTGGAGCCCATTTGTACTGAAGCAACCGTATCTTCTTGTCTCTGAGGTTCCCTAATGCCGGTTGCACCATTATTCATGATGCTGAATTATCCCTCGTGCTGCCTAGATACTGGCTTCCAGTGATTCTCCCAAAGGTTGCTAATCTTCTTCTCAAACTATAAGTGCACAAGACCACCAAAGGAAAGTTTTATCCAGAGTATGCAGGAAATGTAAACAACAATTAATATACTGGTCATGTTAAATTTACTAGTCAGAATGTGATAGTATGAATGCAGAACAACACATCTTACAATAATGCAATAATGATGACCACACTCCTGCCTTCTGCACACTGCCCTATCAAGGAGGCATAAGATCCATGGGCAAAGTAAGAATGGTCCCACTTATACAAGGAATGTGCATTCCTTAACTTGCATGGCTCCTTGAGAATGGCCTGACACATGACAAGGAAACCTCAAAGAAGTTAAGGTGGGCACCCCAGGTACAAGCAGCAGGGATGGGGAGGCACCAGAGGAAATGATGTGTGCGATCCCACTCTACACAAGCTTTAGGCTGTATAGATGGAACATGTTTGGTTTTGTAAATGTTTTGGTTTTTGTTGCCTCTTTATTTCATTAACTCTTGCTTAAAATAAATTATCTAAAGAGAATTACAAGTGTAAGAAGTTCTTGAAATCAAAAATTCTCCACAAATAATCTATCCCAATCTTAGTGAATTTGGGGACATCAGGTTACCATTTTTCACCATTTCTCTTGATTCCCAGTTTAAATATCCTGCTCCTCTTGCTACAGAATATATAAAATTTAGTAGCTTATTAATATATTGCAATGGTTCATATTTTGACAAATGCCTGTATAATGCTGCCTCAAGAGTAAATTATTAAACAAACAAATACAAAAAATCAAGAAACACAATCTACTAAATATTTGCTGAGTAATCTTGCCTGTGCCTGAACAAATATATATGCTAGCTGACATCTGTTTGACTCTATCCTCCCTAAATATAAATTCATAGTTTTGATCTTGTATTTTTGTGTTGCTGTTAACTGTGATCAAAGCATTCTTTGACAAAGCACCCTACGTACAAGGAACACTGAAAAAAATAATGTCTCCTGGAGACATGTTAGAGCAAATCGTAAGGATAAAGTATATTTAGTATAAAATTAGTGTAAAAGTATAAAGTTAGTAATGTTGAGAGGTTTTTGTGTTTTAGCTTATTACATCTATGGTGAAAATAATGTGTTTATGACAATATACAGAATTCTGTTATTTTCTGTTATGTTGCCTTTTTTTCTACAGAACAATATAGTCAATGTTTTATCAGAGGTTTATCATTTATCTTTTTCAGTATGTGATTTTATTTTTTTCTTAAACAGAATTCTAACTAGCCAAGTGTCATCTCTAATTCGATAATGAAAATAACAAGAAAAATATGTAGCAGAATTTTCTTAACAAAGATTTAGATAGGAAAGTTTTCTATTCCATTAAAGGAAGGGTGGGCAAGTGGCTACGTGTAGCTCATACTGTGAGATACCTTCTCTAGTTAAATAAATGCTTATTTTTGACACCATCTACAGAAAACTGAAACATACAAAGAAAGAATCAGAAGTACTCCCAACAGAAATTCCTTTAATTTTTGATACAGGCCAAGCTCTTCATCCTTGAGAAATAGTTTGTATAGAGAAGTGTCCTAAATTCTTCCAACAGTGCACTTCTTAGCTGCTCCAAGTAATACATTTTGTCCTTGTACGCGAGAAAGTGTTTAGTAAAACCAGATGGCCAACTGTTTTTCCTGTCCTGAAGCACTTAAAACTGGCAAGAAGATATTTGAGGTCAAAAACCTTACAGATCCTAACGACATGAACAGACACTTGAAAACTCTGGGTCTTCTATAATTAGATTATTTCGATTATTCTCCTCCACCCAATTCTTATTAAGGCACAGTTTGTTATCTGAAAAATATTATTCTAATACACACAGAGCTCAAATCTCCTTCACCCCCACCTTTGTGAAAGTTTGACAGACTACACTGTCATTTAAAGCACTAGGAAACCAACAGGAAAATAAATTAGATTTCAAACCAGCACTTAATTTACCCATCTTTATTACTGTATATCATGAGTGTCACCCCTCAATATTCAACTCAGAGAGATCAACTCATGCACCAGGACATAGCCACACAATAAAATCTGTGTGCAAAGACAAGTGGATGTTGCAGGCCAGTGTTTCTCAAAGGAATCTCCTAGGGATCTTAATAGGAAGTTTCTGACTCAGCAGGTCTAGAGTGAGGCCTATGGATTATGTTTCTAATAAGTTCCCAGGTGATGCCAGTGCTCCTAGACTGCAGACCATTTTGAAAACCAAATTTCCAAGTCTAGACTATGTTCAGGATTCTACTGCTGCCATGCCTCCCAACTTCTCCCACGATGTTCCCAAACTCTCTCTCTTTTCCATGACCCACCTTTCATGAGACCCCACTCCAACCTCTTCTATTAGCTACTGGTGCATGAAGTCTGTAGTTTTGTCTATCTTTCCAGCCTCCATATTTCTCATCTCACATGAAGATTCTTTCTTCAGCCTCTGGCCTCTAGAATCCCTTCCTCATTTTGACATCACCTCCAGAGCTCCTTGGAGGGTAACAAGTTTCTAGATAATAACAGTGGGAAGAGAGGGTAAAAGAAGACCCTAAAGCACCGAAAAGAAGTATAAGATAGGAAAGGTGCCTTGGGGGAATCTGAAATCCATTTGAAAGGTATCAGATAATTAAACCTAAAAATCTTTTATCAGTGCAAGATTGCACACATGGGCCAAGTGATCAACCAGTACTTAAGAGTTCAGAGAGAAGAGCAGTTAATCACAATAACTAAAGTAGGGGAGCTTCATGGGAAATTGGAAAGATAAACTCTATTTTAAAAGTTGTGTAGGGATTAATCAGGTGAAATGGTGTGGGAATGACATTCCAGGAAGAGGGTAACATAAGCAAAGGTGCAAGGATAGAAAAGTTTAAGCAAAGAATGTGACAGGATCAGTGAATTCACCCATCACAAAGACACAAAGAGTTAATATGAAGTTCCTGAATGCCAAGTTAAAAAAGACTTAGTTCTAATCATAGGTGGTGGAAGACACTGAAGTTATAGAAGGGAGCAACATGACTAGAAAGATCTTACTTCCCACTTTGCCTGGGACAGTCCCAGTTTACACCCCTGTCCAAGCTTAATTATAATTACTGATATCCCCCCTTTCATTGTCCAAATTGTTCCAGTGTGAACAATATATTACGTGATCTCCCTCAACATAATGGAGTTAGTATTTCACTCAAATGGATTAGAACAGGGATATGTAACCTTTACCCCCAAGATGCTTGGTTCACAAATGGAGGACTGTACAGGATGCTAAGAGAGCATATTTGTTTGGTGTGGTTATGCTGATTATTGTGGACCAAACTTTTATTGTAGTTACACATTATATATCTTAGATTTATAAAATATAGATAAATTAAGTACCATGCCTGCTTACAAATGCAGTTTATTTATCATAAGAACTTATCAAAACATAAAATTCAGAATGAGAAAATAAAGGGATGTGTGGAAGTTACATGTGAATTAGAATATAGTGAGGATAAGTTAAGAAGGCAGTGGCAGAGGTACCTGAGTGGCTCAAATGGCTAAGTGTCTGAGGTTAAGTGCCTGACTTTGGCTCAGATCATGATCTCAGGACCCTGGGATCAAGCCCCATGTCAGGCTTCCTGCTCAGTGGGGGGGGAGGGGCTGCTTTTCCCTCTCCCTCCCTTTCTGCCCCTCCCTCCACTTGTGCTCTCTGGCCCACCCTCACTCTCTCTCTCTCTCTCTCATAAATAAATGAAAAATCTTAAAAAAAAAAAAAAAGGCAATGGCAGCTTGGGGAGTGTGGGTAGGGAGCTGATTAGCTCATTAGGATGGCAACAGGCGTGGAAAAAAGTTAGAAATTAGATACATTTTAGATGGAGAATCAATAGGGCTTAGAAACTGCTTGGCTACAAAAAGCCAGAGAGAGAAAAAGAGAAAGGTTGATTTTTTGTTTTGTTTTGTTTTGTTTTAGGTTTGGATGCCTGAAATAAATAAGAAATATAAAAGAGGCTGCAGAGTAGGAGAGAGGGGGAGTTCAGAAGATGGGATGATGGCATGATCTTCAAGTGAACATATCTAATAAGTATTTCAATCTCTTTTTGCCTAGGAACTGGATCCTTTGCTTTCAATTTTTACTTGTAAAATCCTAGCTATATTGTCTGTTACCTCTTGCACACCTATAGATCCAGAAAAAAGAAAACTTGGTGAGAAGGAATCCTTCCATTTTTGTGGAGATGTCAAATTTCTAGTCTATATTCCTACTTTGAGAGATGTGGAGGTTCAAAACATTTATGTGATTCAATCAACAGTGCTTTTTAAAAATTAGGTGATCATCACAGGAAAATTATGAAGTTAAGTATGGTTCACACTATATCACCTTAGATATCAAGTCATAACTAAATTCAATGACATATAAGAAAGTGTTTTCTATTAAAAATCATAAGTGAAAGAGAAAACTGATTTGATTTACATATGTAAATCTGCCTTCTTCCGTACCTAGATTCAGTTTACATCAGCAATATATTCCTACTGTACTTTCTCTTTCTTCAGTTCCTAAACCAGACATAATTGGATTTGAATACTGCCTGAACACGGAGTATAGTTGGGATTGGAGAGGCAAAGTGTGACCTCAACTGTTAGTTTTCTTGGAGCTACTGCCTTACATCTATCCTTCTATTCACTTGTCCTACACTTACGGCTCTTGTGAGTCCCATAGGTTCAGGCTTTTCAGACTCTGAAACCTCTGGCCTACGTTGTCCCTGGTCATATGTTCCCTCCTGAGTCCTACCAGGGTATCTGATTTCCACATGCAAATACACCTTGACTCTTGTTTTCCATCCTAGTTTCTAGTAGCATTTCAAACTAAATCTTTTGTAGCTACAGATGTTTCTGGGCTTATTTCCACCAGATAGTTTAATGATACTAGTATCAAACCAAGATCATAATGTTAAAGTGGGGGGAAAAAATTTTGTGGAACACACAGTAATTTTACAGATAAGGAAACTGAGCCCAGAGAGGTGGCAGATTTAAGACGAGAAGCCAAATGTTACATCTTCTAGCTCAAAGTTTCGTTTACCACAAGTTTCTTTATTCCTTAGCTGTGGTCCCAGTGCTGAAATAAAATTTAACAATAGTTGTATTTTGATCATTAGCATACATACATATTTGATCATTAGCATACATCCTATCATCCGTGCCTTCTTCCTATTCTCTTACTAAGCTTCATTCACAAGATACAGATAATTCATTTTCACATGAAAAATGGAGATACTCCTAGGGTGAAATATAATAGCTACTGAAGTAACTCACTAAAAAAATTAAATTCAAACAACTGAGAAATAACACATTATCAATCTGAAGGACATAAGGAATCTAAATGACCCTGAGTAACTATCAAAATGAAAAAATAGATACAGTTCAAATACATTGTCACCTTAGTAATGTTCTTGGGGAGCTCCTATCATCAAGAAGTTTCATGCTGTTCTTACAAGAAGTTAGAACTTTAAGATTTCCCAGGAGCACAGAACTAATTAGATTGTAAAGCACTGATTTATTACTATTTCAAACAAATAATTCCATATTCTAAATCACCAACATTGATGCTCTAACAAGCTGAAAACTCATTTTGTGTACAAATTTCAATTCCTTTTAAAGATAAATTGAACAGACAGCACAAATGCAATATCCCAACTCTGATAGTTATTACAAAAAAGAAAAAAAAAGATAAAAATCACTGTGGAATTCCCAAGTCTCAAATGCACATCTTGTTCCAGCAACAACCCACATGAATTTTGTCCTTCCCCACTAAAAACCAAAACACTAATTTAAGCACTTCAAAGCTAGCATGGTTTTTGTGCAAAGCACTTATTGGATGCTTGACGTGGAACTAAATGAAGAGATGGTGAAAAAAATGTTTTGCAGGAGAGAATGAGGATTCAGAATCCAGGTCAATGTATTCTTGTCCTCTCCGTTTGCTATTTTCTATAGCAATCCCAAAGAAGACTAGGCATAAATAATGAGACAGGAAGAATAAAAATTTGAATATCTAACCTCCCAAGCCCTCAACAGAAATATATCAATAGAGATAAAGCTGAGGCTTGCTTGGTTTCTCAGTTACACTGAGTGGGTACTCTTTTTGTTTAAAATCTTTTTGTATATACATCTTTAAATAAAATAAAAAGATAAAAATCACAAGGTTTTTAATAAAATTAACAAAATGAAGAGTTGTTCACTTTGCTTTGCTTTGAGGAAAATGGATATAGACTTCTGAGCTAATGAAAATAAGAAGATATTTCACATTTACATCCAACATTTGAAACTACTATGTTTCTGTTAGATATTCTCTCCATCAGTAAGTTACAGAAGCATAGATGATCTTATTTCTTACAGTTTTAATATCGCAAACATTCATGGTAATGGCAAAAAGCCCAGGAATAGGTCAAACCCCCTTGCTACACTACTGAAAATCTCAGAAGGAAAAGTAACCCAATTTATTGAACAACTACTATGTCCCCATTTTGATGCTGAGGGCATTAAATACAATATTTACAGAAATCTTAGGAAGTATATATTATTGATTTTCTATTTGTAAAAGGCTATCATGGCTCAGACAGTGGGATAATGGGGAAATGAGAATTCAAACCCAAATTTTTCTAACTCCAAAACCTATTCTCTCTCCATAGCACTGCACTACTGCTAGTAACTGCACGTGATCACCAAATATGTGAATTAGACAGTGAAGTACTGCATTTACTAAAAAGATTTTATAAGCTCATTTAATTACACTTACTGATAGCTACAGAGAAAATATTTCCATAATTATTTTAACAGGCTACCTTGTGAAAACATTGTGATTATTTCTTTATTAAAATATCAATGATGCACATACAACAAATAAACTCTTCTAAGTAATGTAGAAAACTCCCCAATCTATTCAGTGCTTCACTGAATAGGTATACTGAATAGGTATTTACTTGCTCTCTTATTTGTTACCACATTTCCCTACTGGAAGGGATAGTTTAGTGATAAGATGATTTCACAGATGAAATTCCAAAGAACTATCACAAGAAGCAACTTCAAGTTGATTTCCATTAATAAATGTATTTGCTCCAATATTCAATTTTTGACAAGCAACCAGAGACCTGAATAAAGTCTGTGGCCAAGGAACAATATGTGTTTCTGTGTGACACTAACTAGCACAGAGAAAGGTAATATTGACCTTACTGAAATCAAGTTGTCATCAAGTGAACAATCTAGCTTGAATAATCTTCGTGGTCCCTCCAAAAACCCAAAAGTTAGCTATATGCATTAGTTCCAAATAGAGTCATATATTTGGTTACCAAAAACCTCAGTCACACATGACAATTTTAGAAAAAGTCTTCAAATATACATTCAATCTAAAATCACTTTCCGATTATAGTAAGAGAATAAAAGTGTTGGTTGCTCCTTTATCGTACAGAGTGAACAATAATCCACATAACATTCAATAATCAGAAGCCTCTTAAAGTGAGATGCCTACTCCTTTAAGACTCTGAACTCTGCTTTACTTTAGAAAAGAGTGTTTGGCACTGGAGTAATCTCCCTCAAAGCCACATTACTGCTGAGTGAAATAACAAAACTAGATTATTTAAGCATGGCAGCCTGCTAGGCAGCACATTTCTGAGTGGTTATCACAGATCATACTTCAGGTAGCTGTTGTAGGGCCCTAGACCAAAAACAAAGTGATTCACAAGAACTGCATAAATCAACAGAAATTATTTTATTTGGCATTCATATTGCTATTATAAAAGGAAATTAAAATAGACGAATAAAGAAAAATCTGCAACATACTAGCCTCTTCCTGTGCCCTCTTCTCATGTTCACAACACCCTTTGGTTTGAATGTACCACAGGATAGAAACCACATATAAAATTCCCTGGCTTAAAAGAGAAATTCTGTAGTTTGTCCCTGGTTTCTGGCTATTCTACCAAGTACATTACCTACAGACACTGGAAACATTGTCAAAGTCACATAGGTGACAAATGAGGCAAAAAGACCATGCATGCAGTGAGGTAAAGAGAGGGAAATGTGTTTTTCACACATTCAAAAGAAAAATGCCTCTCCCCTCCACTTGTGCTCTCTCTCTCAAATGAATAATGAATAAATAAAATCTTAAAAAAAAAAAAAAGCAACTAACAAGCAGCGTACAACTGTATATGTTGCCAAGGAACTTCAGACTTCTGGCCAGTCTACATGGAATTCAACAAATTTCAAAAAAAAATGCAAAAGCTTAGTTACAGACCAAAAAGAATATAATGATGATAATAATAGGTAAAATTTCATGAGTACATATTATGTGCCAGGAACTTAACATTCACTACCTCATTAAGTAACAATACCCCGATTTTAGGAAAGTTCCACTTTAGAAATGAGGAAACTGGAGTTCAGAGATCAAATAATATCTTCATTCATTTTAATATTATCTCAATAAGAGCAGACTATATAATTCACTAATGTACCCTCAGCTCCAAAACAGTGCCAAGAACACAGGTGTTCAACAAATAATTGTTGATGGGAAGTCTGAATAATTCCAAAGTTGAAGGCACTTTTCCCTATGCCATGCTACTCCTCCAGAGATGTAGGAAGACAAGAAAGAAGGAGAAAGAAGAAGAGAATAAAAGGAAAGAAGAAAGGGAAAAGGAAAAGAGTATTAGTGGGAAGAGAAATCTTTTATATTTTCATTGATTTAAAACCAAAGCACAATTATTTGTATACATCTGTCTGGCTAATGAACAACTTTATGCTTATAAATTCAACAAGTTAGATGAAATGGATAAATTCCTTAAAAAATAGAAACTACCAAATCTTACTCAAGAAGAAACTGATAACCTGAAAAGCCCTTTATCTATTAAAGAAATAAAAATTAACTTTTCCACAGAGAAAATTGTTTTCTACTGCCACTATCTTTCTCCCCTTGTATATAATCAATAACTGGCTTATCAATTTTTTTTTAATTTCAATCCCTGTCTTCCACCACCATCTGGCCAAAGCCTTTTTCAACTTTTGCCTGAATTAATATAATAGTTTCTAAGTTGTTACTCTACTTTAATTCTTTCCTGGTAAAAATCTCTGTATTTTTTAAAGCACTTCCTTTATTTACCTGCTTAAAAGAATTTTCGTATTCCCCTTTGTCTACAGAAGCAGCCTCAACTCTTTTGGGAGTGAGTTTTCCACAGGCGTATCACATTTTGCTCATTGTATGAAACAAAGCTCTGACTGCCCCTTGTTTTAGATTATTATTTTCAAGGATGTTTATGTAGAAGATAGATAAGTGTCTCTCCCTCTGGAGCAAAAGGGAGGCATGCTACTTTCCAGTATAGAATATTCTGGTCCCCTAAACTCATGGATCCTCTCCTATCATGAAACCTAATATGTGTACAGATATTATTTGTATCACCCTACAGGAATTGGGACTCAAGGAATCAGAAAAAAAAAATGCTGATACTCTGGCTTCTGATATTCTATGAGTAATAAACTGTCCTTCATCTCTGACAAAGCTCATATTTTATACGAGCATCCTTGAAACTAACTTTTTAGCTATCAGAGTAAAATTTCAAACCCTCACAGTTCTTGAGAATTAGAATTTAAAAACACCCATGTCCAGTCTCCATCATATCAATTAACTCAGAATCTCTGACAGTGAGCCCTCAACATTGTTTGTTGTTGTTGTTTTGCTTTATTTTGTTCTGTTTTACTGCCTGCTTGGAGTTTATTTCCCTCTTGGTACAACACATGGTTACAGGGTGTCAGAAAGGCTTGCGTGTGGCTTGAATAGTAAAGAACGGAGCTCTCTCAACTTCTTTTGGTATTTTGCTGTTTCAGTACAAAAGAGCCCAACTGCTTCTGCTTGCTGCAGCCTGCCTGGTCTACAGGGAGGGCAGGGGTGGTGGAGAGGAGAAGCTCAGGCGAGCCTAGCACCTCCTGAAGCCAGGTGATAGACACTCAAAATTGGGGCCTGGTGTTGGCTTTGCCAGGCAGGCCACCTGGCCGCTTCCTCATGGCTTCCAGAGCCAAGTCACAGGTAACCGGGCCGCTGGTGGCGGAAAGATTCCAAGCATTCTGGGGACTCCAACACTGTAGCCATGAACGGGAGAGTGGACTTCCCCAAAGAAAAGCTTGCCCACCAGTGACCCCAGTAGGCCTTGAGGAGACGGGGTGGTGAAGGATGGCCTCCCCAGGGTACTCCACTTCCGCAGGGGCTGTTACTGGAAGTGGAACCCAGGAGGTGCCAGTAATAGTCGTGGTGGGGCATGAGTGAGCCGCTGGAGGGGACGGCTGACCTGTTGTCACTTGTGGACTAGTGAAAACCTTGGCAGTGACCCCACCCACCCCCACTCCCACCCCTGCAGGCTTCGGGGCATGATCACAGGTGACGGGAACAGGGACACTAGGCCACTGAGCCCACTGGCAGAAGAGACTGCCAAAGACTGCTCCATGACTGAGGTGCCCGCAGGTCTGAACATGAATTTTTTAAAGTTCCCCAAGTAATTCTAATGTGCAGCCACATTAATCCACAGAATAGGATTTATATTCAAGGCCCTCTAAATCTGACTCAAATTTGCCCCTTCAAACTCATTTTTCTGGTGAAAAATTGGACACAAATAAAAGAAGAGACTAAACTGGAGGAAGAGACACATCTTCATCAGTGAAAACTGAAATACAGAAAAATAGGATAGACAAATGCAGTGGAGGAAACAATATTCTGAAGGCCACAACAGAAACATAAAAAGAAAAAAAAAATTCATCCAGCATCCAGGATTGCTTGCTGTTAAAGAATCCATTAGGAAAAAATAAAAAAGGAGAAACAGAGAGATCTAATGGCTATTAGGGCCCAACAACATCTGAGAGAAGACAGAGGTAAAATATCAAAAAACAAAAAAAAAAGATTCCCCTAAGGAGACCAGGACCCTGGAAACTATCAAAAGGTGGCTTCTCAAGCTGCAGATGTAGAGTCCATTGTCAAAGTAGTTGGGGAACAACCCCTTAAGCTTAGGACAGCAATACTAAGTTGTTAAAATAAAAATCTGCATAGATTTGAGGGGAGAAAGTCAGGATCATCATACAAATACAACAATTACTGAGTTTCAGAGTGATACTGTGCCCTGAAAGTGCAAGCCTGAAATGTGGGTGAAACTAGGACTCTAAGGGAAGGCAAAGCAAAGATGGAGCCTTGAGTACAGTGGAGCCAGACAGAACAAAAGCAGGTAGGGTCTGAGTTAGATGTTGGCCAGATGGGAGAATATCTCCCAAGTGGGATTATTCAACTCAAAATGTATAAATTGCACAAGATATATTTGACAAGCAAAGGTTCTGATTGTCCCAGAATCCCATTATCCCACTATCAGCAACTACACATAATCTGCAGAAATAGGGTAGAAATACAAAGAATAAATTAAAGGGGGGGGAAAGCATTTAGAGCAAGCAAATGGTGCTAAAAGAAGGAAAGGAAACATTTTAAGAAGCTGATTAAAAATTCAATTGAGGGGCGCCTGGGTGGCGCAGTCGTTAAGCGTCTGCCTTCGGCTCAGGGAGTGATCCCGGCGTTCCGGGATCGAGCTCCACGTCAGGCTCTTCTGCTGGAAGCCTGCTTCTTCCTCTCCCACTCTCCCTGCGTGTGTTCCCTCTCTCGCTGGCTGTCTCTCTCTCTGTCAAATAAATAAATAAAATCTTTAAAAAAAAAATTCAATTGAGCTTCTCTGAAGATTTAACAGAACAGTAGAGAAAAGTGAAGCTGGAAACAAATATCCTACAGCTACAGAAAACGATGTGGGAGAAAATAATGTTACTCAAGATACGGAACATTTAAAAACCAAGAGCAATGCCTTAAAGAGCAGGCCCCTAGGGACATAGTTTTCAGAATTACCAAAAGGAATTTCAGTTCAGGAATCTATTAGAGTGACTCTCAGGTAGGTGCTAAGGAATAACTTCCCCACAGCAAGTTCCTGGTATTAGGCACTTCATATTAAAAGGAAAGAACAGGTACAGAGCTAAAAAATGCCTGCTCACAAGATATTGGATGACTATGTCTCTAGACAGAGTCCACACTCACTAAGCTCTGGAGTGCCAGAAGCACGCGATTCAAAGAGAAAAACTGAATTGGAAATTGAAAGGGTATAACTACGCAAAAGGAAAAGAAAAACACCTCAGGATGAGACCCATGGGCCCAAGTTGCCACCACCATAATTCCTAAGCTTAGAGGAAATAAATGCACAGTACATGGATAGCTTTCCCTCCCTAATTCTGGTCTTGGGATAGTGCCAAAATTAACCCTTGCTAGGAGAGATCTCAGGCTTTCAAGTTCCCTGATCATAGATCTGAAAGAACTGTAATCATGGATGGGAAGCACAGCAAGTCTGAACCGAGAAAAATACCTCCACCTAACTTCTTTCTCTCAAATACTCCTGGGCCCTGAGAACACACTTTCACTGGGATTTCTGCTCTGCGAGATTGGAATTGGCCTGTTTTCCAAATTAGGTGGGTGTGGGGTTGGTGCTCAGTTTAACTTTTGTTCTATTAAATCTTTGGACATTTTTTTAAAGACAATGGTATGAAAGAGGTAAGTAACATAACTTAAGTAAATACCTGTATTTTAGTGAAAAACTGACCACACAAGCTAAAGGAACCTAACTCTACCCAGGCACCAGAGAAAGAGAATTTGAAATTTCAGAAGACTTAAAGTCCTTCGATTTTGATTAATTTTTAGCAATGTAATTTGATTTGAGACTTCAAGTCTTTGAAATCTCCCTGAAATATTCTTTTTTTTTTTTTAATTTTATTTTATTATATTGTGTTAATCACCATACAGTACATCCCCAGATTCCGATGCAAAGTTTGATGCTTCATTAGTTGCGTATAACACCCAGTGCACCATGCAATACGTGCCCTCCTTACTACCCATCACCAGTCTATCCCATTCCCCCACCCCCTCCCCTCTGAAGTCTTCAGTTTGTTTCTCATAGTCCATAGTCTCTCATGTTTCATTCCCCCTTCTGATTACCCCCCTTTTCTTTATCCCTTTCTTCCCCTACCGATCCTCCTAGTTCTTATGTTCCATAGATGAGAGAAATCATATGATAATTGTCTTTCTCTGCTTGACTTATTTCACTTAGCATTATCTCCTCCAGTGCCGTCCATGTTGCAGCAAATGTTGAGAATTCGTTCTTTCTGATAGCTGAGTAATATTCCATTGTATATATGGACCACAGCTTCTTAATCCAGTCATCTGTTGAAGGGCATCTCGGCTCCTTCCATGATTTGGCTATTGTGGACAATGCAGCTATGAACATTGGGGTGCATATGGCCCTTCTCTTTACTACGTCTGTATCTTTGGGGTAAACACCCAGTAGTGCAATGGCTGGGTCATAGGGTAGTTCAATTTTTAACTTTTTAAGGGACCTCCACACTGTTTTCCAGAGTGGCTGTACCAACTTGCATTCCCACCAACAATGTAGGAGGGATCCCCTTTCTCCACATCCTCTCCAACAATTGTTGTTTCTTGCCTTGTCTATCTTTGCCATTCTAACTGGCGTAAGGTGGTATCTCAGTGTGGTTTTGATTTGAATTTCCCTGATGGCTAATGATTTTGAACATTTTTTCATGTGTCTGTTAGCCATTTGTATGTCTTCATTGGAAAAGTGTCTGTTCATATCTTCTGCCCATTTTATGATTTGTTTATTTGTTTCTCGTGTATTGAGTTTGAGAAGTTCTTTGTAGATCTTGGATACCAGTCCTTTATCTGTGGTGTCCTTTGCAAATATATTCTCCCATTCCGTGGGCTGTCTCTTAGTTTTTTTGACTGTTTCCTTGGCTGTGCAGAAGCTCTTTATCCTGATAAAGTCCCATAAGTTCATTTTATCTTTTATTTCTCTTGCCTTTGGAGATGTGTCGTGAAAAAGGTTGCTCTGGCCGATGTCATAGAAGTTGTTGCCTATGTTCTCCTCTAGAATTTTGATGGATTCCTGTCTCACATTGAGGTCTTTCATCCATTTGGAGTTTATTTTTGTGTATGGTGTGAGAGAGTGGTCAAGTTTCATTCTTTTGCATGTAGCTGTCCAATTTTCCCAGCACCATTTATTGAAGAGACTGTCTTTTTTCCACCGGATGTTTTTTCCTGCTTTATCAAAGATTAGTTGCCCAAAGAGCCGAGGGTCCATTTCTGGGTTCTCTATTCTGTTCCATTGGTCGATGTGTCTGTTTTTGTGCCAGTACCATGCTGTCTTTGTGATCACAGCTTTGTAGTACAGCTCGAAATCCGGCATTGTGATGCCCCCAGCTTTGTTTTTCCTTTTCAACAGTTCCTTGGAGATTCGGGGCCTTTTCTGGTTCCATACAAATTTAAGGACTATTTGTTCCAGTTCTTTGAAAAATGTCCTCGGTATTTTGATCGGGATAGCATTGAAAGTGTAGATTGCTCTGGGTAGTATGGACATTTTAACTATGTTAATTCTTCCAATCCATGAGCATGGAATATTTTTCCATCTTTTTATGTCTTCCTCAATATCTTTCAAAAGTGATCTATAGTTTCTAGCATATAGGTCCTTTACGTCTCTGGTTAAGTTAATTCCAAGGTAACGCATGGTTTTTGGTGTTATTGTAAATGGGATGGATTCCCTAATTTCTCTTTCTTCAGTCTCGTTATTCGTGTATAGAAATGCAACTGATTTCTGGGCATTGATTTTGTATCCTGCCACCTTACTGAATTGTTCTATAACTTCTAATAGTTTGGGAGTGGATTCCTTTGGGTCCCTGAAATATTCTAATTAGAAGACACGTATGTTCAAATTTGGGCCATCTTTGTGCTGATGGCAGTTTACTACTAAAGTGTCTTAATGTTTGCATTCAATCTTATTGCAAAACTGATAAGCGATTTTGGACATTATGGTCACCCTTGGTTAAAAATGTTACTTTAATTAGTGTACTGGTCCAATTTATTTCTGAGCCTTCTAGATGCTAAATCTACACCAATAACTACCGTGGTAGAAGGCACAGCAATTGGTAGGAAGGAAGTGGCTTGTGAAAAGGGAAGCTGTCTCAAAAGTTTATCTGGTCTCCTAGAAAGGAGAGCCACACTCCTGACTGACCACAGAAGGCTTAATAGCTAAACACAATGGGTTAAAAGCAACAAAAACAGTAACTCCATGGAATTCGGCAAATAGAGGTAACAGGAAACTCCGTATATTCATTGATGAATTTGGGAACAGGAACCAAAAAGCAGAGCTGAAATCAAGCAGAGCTGAGATCCTTCCCCACCCCTCCTTCTTCATGGGAACAATTTGCCTGCGGAGAGTACAAATTATCCTCTATCCTTAACACAACCGAAATGTTACAACTCTGCCCCAGGGGAGGAGGCCTGCCAGAATCCAGACAGGCCTGTGGGTGGGAAAGTCTGTCTATTTATGGGATTCACTATTGATGGAGTTCAGTATCTTTGCCACATACCCAAGTGTCCTAACAATTCTGGCAATAATAAAACTAACATTTAGATCCTCCTCAGCTAGACTTCTTTGTCTATCTCAATTGAATCAGAATTCAAAGGAAAGATTCAGATTGATGTTATATACTGCTCTTCTCCAAACCCCAAACTCTGGCTCTAAAAGCCCAACCAACACCCTATTGCTTCACACCAGGCAGCGCTGTTACCCTCCTAACCCAAGAAGATACTTGAGTGTGACCTCTGGAACAGCATTATCATAGCTGGATTAAAGAAAAAGTTTACTGAATAAGCATAGATGGGATTGGGTGATAGACTGGTACCAGAATGATAAAAGGAAGAAAACTTCACAAATGACACCAAACATTTTATTTTGGGTGGCAGGGAGGAATTTGAAAAATGATAGTGTTGCTGTTTAAAAAAAAAAATGAGAAAGCAGAGCTCAGCCTGATATCACTACTCTTTCAGCTTTACAGCACTACTTACTACATACTATGTGCCAAAGCTATGTTCTGAATTAATAGTACACAAATGAAAGGGCATGGAGGAAGGTCTCCTGCCTGGCAGCACTACCAGTAACATTAGTGGGATACAGCATACAACAGAATATAAATTTCTGGCTTAAATATTTTACTTTAATCCATCAAAGAACATGAAAAGAAGATCCAAATGCATGTCCACAACAATACAATAGAATCCCTTTCTCCTTCTCAATTCCCCTGCTCCCACCAGATTTCCAGAAACTCTCAGCCTCAAACCCCCTGTTTCTTAATCCAAGATTTTTTTTCTGCCTCCTCTCACTCTTGGTTCTCTCTTCATTTTCCTTTACACCTGATGTTCCCAAAGCTTTGCCATAGACCGACTTCCTAAGAGATGACATCTGGAACATCCATGACTCTTCTCCCTATGGAACAGCCCACTGACTTTTTCCTTTCCATATCTGCACCTACTGTCCTCACTTGACAATACAAAAATGTAACATCCTTTCTGGAAATGTCAGAATTCCTTTGAAAGGTGGTAAAGGCAAGGAAGGTAAGTGAGCACAACCAAAATCCTCTTCCGGGGAAATTAGAGGGATACAACTGAAAACACTTACACAATTGTGTTCAATCATAATTATAATAATAAACATAATAATTAAAATACTGAGTGTTTACTACATGCAAGAACCGATGCTGAGCACTCTTACACAGACTATTTCATTTGACGGACCAGTTCTTTGAGATAATTACTATCACTATTATTACAGTTGACCCTTTAACAACACTGGGGTTAGGGGCACTCACCGCATGCAGACAAAAATCCAGCATAACTTTTGACTCCCCAAAAATTTGCCAATAGACTACTGTTGATGGGAAGACTTACCAATAACATAAAGAATCGATCAACACATTTTATATGCTACATGTATTATATACTGTTATTCTTAAATTAAGCTAGATAAACGTAAATGTTACTAAGAAAATCATTAAGGAAAATTCATTTACTGTACCGTATTGTAAAAAATCCACATATAGGCAGTGCAACATGTGGGCCCACACATCCGTCTCTTGCTTTAACAGTGTTTGGATGGAACAAACCTGAGCAAACCCCTTCCTCCAGCCTCGGACCACCCTCCAACCTCTTTTCCAGTTGCAACCTTCAGAGCCATCGTCGCAGCCATCCCCTGCCTCCAAGACCAGCCAACACTGTTTTGTTGTTGTTGTTGTTTTGTTGATTGTTTTTGTTTATTTGTTGGGGTTTTTTGATTTGGGAGGGAGTTTGTTTGGGGGGGTTGTTTTTGTTTTTTTGCGCTTAGCTCCTCATTGCCATCAACCATGAGCCCCAGATTCATGGGAATTATTCCAGCGACAACATGCATCTGCGGGGCTCCTACACCTGCCTCTCTCTGGGCCTCTTTTTGCAACGTGGTGAGGTGGCTCTGGAAGACGCCCGCCGCTTCCTCCAGAGTTGACTGTGGAGAAGCAGGAGGCCTCCCAGCTCTCCCGAAGATGCAAAATCAGCTCGGACCGCGCCTCTTCAGGGTGGGCGTGCAGAAGCCGCCCCAAGACGAGCGGACGCCTGGCAGCCGTCGTGGTCCTGGACGAAAACCGCCCAAGACGAGCAGACGCCCGGCAGCCGTCACAGTCCTGGACAAGAACCTAACCCCAAGCGGTTTGTGTCTGCGCGCCGTGGCTCCTGCCGAGGCAGCCAGACCCCATCTCCGACTTCCTGAAGAGTCACTTCCCGGATGAGAGACGAAAAGCATCAGGAAGATGGCGGCCACCACGCTCTCCTCTGCAGGGTGGCCGGGGCCAGTCTGTCTCCAAAGGCTCACGGTCAAGCAGGAATTAGAAGCCTCCAGAGCCCAGCAGGGCCTTGAGGGACGCTCCTGGCATTCCCCTGGTTTTAGGACTTCTGCCTGAGCCTCTCCCTTCAGCGACTGGACAGCTTTTTAACCACCTTGGAGCCCTCTTTCAGGCCCTGGACCAAATGGAAATAAAGCTTTTCGTGGCAAAACAACAAGACAAAACGTATTTTAAAAACCACGTGTAAGTAGACATGTGCAGTTCAAAGGGTCAACTGTATTTCTGTTTTAGAGAAAAGACTACTAAGCGTAGGAGTTAAACATTGTCCAAGATCACAAAACTAAAAAGATGCGAAATCAGAACTGAAACCTAGGCCTGCCTGACTTGGGAACCCTTAGCTTTCTCCTATCTTATTTAATCCATGACAACTATATCTTACCTTTTTTCCCCATCACCCTCTACAAAATTCCTATTATTTTAGATATAGTACAAAATACCAGTAATCTTAAAGTACTTACAGCATCACGATATATAAAAGTATGTCTGCAGTGCCTGCACATTGTCAGCACTACAAGTAATATTTGATTATAATGTCTAAAATAAAATACCTCTACCCAGTCCTTACCATCCAAATCTTCTTTCTTCTATAAAGTATATCATTTTACACACACACACACACACACACACACACACACTAGATCACAATATCAATCTGGAATTTACTCTCTTGTTGAATCTGTTCAGTGAGTATCTCCTGTTGATTCTTCCTTGAAAATGTCCCTCCCCTCAATATTTTCAGGACTACTACCATGACTAGCATAGGCCCTCATTATTTTAGACTCTGAAGTACCACAGTAATACCTTAAGTGAATTCCCATTTCTAGTTTCCCGATTTTGACACTACATACTGACTTTTCACAAACTGTTCAATGATTCATCAGTCTTTAGACTTAATTCCACATTCTTTTGTCATAATCTGACCCCTACGTCTCTAATCCCCAAAGACTTAGCTCCAGACAAACTGCTTGCTCATTGTTCCCTGAATATATGTTCACATTTCTTTCTCATAAGTGAAATACAAACAACCAATAGTATTTTTAAAATGGGCTTATCTTTACTCACAATCAAAAGTATATTGATTTAAACAGTGAAATACAATTTTTAATCCAGCAGATAAACAAAGACAAAATTTAAAGGTGTTAATAAAAACATGGGGAAATAGGCACTCTAATTCCTTAACAGCAAAAAGTACTTCAGTGTTTGGAGAGCTATTTCTATCAAAAAATGTAAAAGGCAGGGTGCCAGGGTGGTGCAGTTGGTTGAACAACCATTCCTGGTATTGGCTCCAGTTATGATCTCAGGGTCATGAGAGCAAGCTCATTGAGCCCTGAGTCGGGCTCCTCACTGAGCACAGAGTCTTCTTAAGACTCTTTCCCTCTCTCTCTCTCTCTGCCTCTCCAGCCCCTAAAATAAATAAATAAATAAATCTTAAAAAAAAATGTAGACAGCATCCTTTGTAACTCTAAGAACTTGTGCTATAGATACTTTAACACAAGTAAGCAAATATATATACAAATTATTTATTAACCATTGTTGTGCTATTAAAAATAATACCTAGGAAACAACCCAAATGTCAAAATAAGAAGTAAGTACCTAGCTAAATAAATTATGATGCATCTATACAATGGCATACTGTGCTTTTGTAAGTATATGTATTGTGTATATATGCATGTAAATATATATGATTGGTCTAAATGTATTAACATAGATTAACATATAACGTTAAGCGCAAAAATCAATTGTTGCACTAACTTCAATGAATCTCAAGGGAATTACGCTGAGTTTTTAAAAAGTCAATCTTAGAAGGTTACATACTATTTAATTCCATTTATATAACATTATGAATAACAAAATAATAGAGTTGAAGGGCAGATTAGTGATTGCCCAGAGTTAGGGGTTGAGGTTGTAGCTATAAAGAGGGTAGCATGAGGGAGCCTTGTGGTAATTGTACAGTTCTAATCTTATTATGGTAGGAACTACAGGCAGCTACACATGGTCAAATTGCATTGAAGTACACACACATACTCACAGATCTGAATGCATATGTAACTGTTAAAATCAGAATTAGTTCTGTGGGGGCATTGGGTAGCGCAGTCGTTAGGCGTCTGCCTTCGGCTCAGGGCATGATCCCGGCATTCCGGGATCGAGTCCCACATCGGGCTCCTCTGCTGGGAGCCTGCTTCTTCCTCTCCCACTCCCCCTGCTTGTGTTCCCTCTCTTGCTGGCTGTCTATCTCTGTGAAATAAATAAATAAATAATCTTTAAAAAAAAAAAAAAAAGAATTAGTTCTGTGGATTTTACCAATGTCAATTTCCTGGTTTGATACTGTACTATAGATGTTAATTTTGGGGAAGGGTGGGTGAAGGGTGCAGGGAACATCCCTGTGCATATCTTTACTGCTTCTCATGAATACATAATTTTTTCAAAATAAAAAGATTTTTTAAAACATGGGTATTCTCTCTGCATTCACCGAAAAAGCAATATCAAATATAAAGATTATGCGACTCTTACTAGAATAGAAGGCTGAATGATGTTAGAAGTTTAAGAAGGGTATAGATGTTGTATAAAGAGGAGTAGAATTATTGTAATATGCTAACATAATCCTATAGTCTCATTTTTTTTCTCTTACTTAGGAGATGGGTTATTGCAGATATAATTAAGGATCTTAAGAGATCCTCCTGGATTGTCCAGGTGGGCCCTAAATCCAGTGACAGGTATTATAGGAAAGAGAAGCACAGAAGACACAGAGGGAAGAGGAGAAGGCCACAGGAAGACACAGCCAGAGATCAGCAGCCCCAAGGAACTCCAGCAGACACCAGAATCTGGAAGAGGCAAGGAAGAATTCTCCCCTAGAGCCCCTAGAGCACTTAATAAATCTTTTTGTAAATAGTGAAAAATAAAAAAGAACAATCTGCAGAATAAACATATTGTTATATTTCATCAATATAAAATACATAAATATGTATAAAATATGTCCATATGTCCACACCTAACTGTTAATAATGACCACCTCAGAGAATGTGTTAGAGAGAGCTTGGGACAAGGACGGGGAGTTTTGTTTTTTACATTACACATTTTTTAATTTTTAATTTTCTTTTGTATTTGTATGCATTTCTTTTAATAATTTAAAATTGATTCAGAAGATAATGAAGAGGAAGAAACTGAAGGGGAAAAGAAAGGGAAATAGGAATTTCTTACTCTGAGCCTTTGTTCGTCCCATTTTCAAGGCCCATGTTAAGACCTTCCTTCTAACATGAGGTCTCAACATAACTCTGAACTCCAGAGTTATTTTGCTTATTGTCTACACTACAATTTGGGATTTAGAAAAGCCCTTCTTGAAATATTAGATCCTGAAATTGCAGGGTTCTCAAGAAATGTTTATCATGCTAATACTAATGCCTTATATTTGTTAAAAATGCACCACGTTATCTACCATTACAAAGAGAAGAAGAAAAAAGATAATTTGAGAAACAGGGACTTTAATTAAGTACCATAGTCTTCTGAGTCAATTAGTGATTCAGAAGAAAAAAATACAACCTTAAATAATTACTCAGGTTTAATAAAGGAAGACTTCACGGTTATTTGAACTTGACTACTTATTTTAGAAAAGCAATCTAAGTTTTAAAGACTATTAAAACTTATATGAATGCCTAAAAAAAAATGATACTGTCCAGCCATACCAGTTCAGTGCTCCTCAATCCAAGGCCATACCATTTCTTACAAAAAGCCTGCCCTGCACTCTTGTGGTACCTTCTGTCCTATGCTACAAACAGGGGAAAGATAATCCAAAATGTATATGCCACTGCATTCAGACTTCCTATTCCTTTCATTGATGTTAGGGAAGAAATGAGAATTGTTTGATGTATATGAAGGGATGGCAGCAGTTCATACCTCCAAGAGCTAATCTGAAGTACTTGGACGTAGACCTATTTTTCATTCTACGTGCTAGTTGTACAGTTGATGGTGGTTTTGATATTTGGATATTTACCCTTCACTTGAAATAACTGAAAGAAATAAATATATCAAAATTTTCTTCATTAAGGGCTAAAAAATAATTTTATTCCAACACCAAGAAAAAAATCACACCTGAGTTTTATTATACTTCAAGCAATTATTGTATACATGCCAATAATTCAAAAATATGAAACAATGTTATCTCAATTATTAAATTATAGTAGGCATAGAGAGATTTGGTTTTATTCAAATGCAGAATGAAATATAGGAAGGCTTTAGGTATTTCTTATTGATTTTTTTAACATAACTGTGCCTTGTGCACCACCTAGAGGAAACTTGTAAAATTTATGCTGAACATAAACACTTTTACCAATTGAGCAATCTCACCGTGAATTATAAAATAGGAAATATTTTCACCTGCCTGAGATGATTTTCAGTAGTCCTGACTTCCAATGATGAAGTCAGATGCCAGTTGGAATCTAGCATGGATATTTATAGTTGAAATTACTTAAAATTTTTTCTTGAATATAATTTAAACTCCAATTTCTCTTAGTAAATTGGAGAGCCTAAAGTTAGATCTTCTTTAACATTAAACCAAGTCTATTTATTTAAAATTAAATGTAGCACTGTGTTACCAACAAATAGTTTAAACAACAAGGAAAAACCTCTCACTTTAGTTCTCCATAAAAAAACAAAATCTGTATTACTGACAGGAAAACTGAAAGGTAGTTTATAAAAACTTTCAAACCTAAATGTTTTATTACCAAAAGAGAAGGGAAAAGAATTGAGCGTCATCACCAAAAATGTTTATCGAATATCTTTCTGAGTCTTATGGCATCATTGTAGCAAAGTGAGCTAAATTAATAGTTACACTACCTCTTATGAGTAAACATTTTTAATATGCAAATGTCTTTATAGCAGATAATTCCACTTACTTTCTACTAGCAATTGTTACTATGACTTACAAACACATTTTTTTAAATGGGAAGAAGTTCCTTATCCTTACTATCCTATATTGAAAGCACTTGATCAGGACTAAAACTCTACACTTTCATTTCTTCTCACTATATGATCTTTCTTCCTAATTAGTCTCATTCAATAATAAAGACTTAGTTAATAGTTAAACGCCATTGGCTCCAAGTTAATGCCTGTAATACAGCTCTCACATCTATATATTCCAAAGCCAACTCAGGGAGGGACACCTGGGTGGCTCAGTCAGTTAAGTGTCTGCCTTCAGCTCAGGTCATGACCCTGAGGTCCTAGGATTGAGTCCCACATCAGGCTCAGCTTGGTGGGGAGCCTGCCACTCCCCCTGCTTGTGCTCTCTCTATCTCTCTCTGATAAATAAGTTAAGTAAGTAAATAAATAGATAAAATCTTTACCTCCCCCCCCCAAAAAAGCCAACTCAGAATCTCTATTTGTACTTTTCAAGGACATTTCAATTCAGCATGTTCAGAACCATCATTATTCTCTACCCCCAAACTTGTTTCTCCGGCAGTTCTCCTTGATTTGGGCTACAGCACCATGAAACTTGAAAGTTTTCCTTGAAAACGGCCTCTCCCTCTCATTCCCAATCTAATCCGTTGTCCAGACCACTGATTGAGCTTCTAAATGACTCTCAAATCTGTTTACTCCTGTCCACCTCCACTCCTGCAATTCTACTTCAAGCAGCCAACATTTCTGGCCTGGGCAATTGTCATCATTTCCAAACTCACCTCCCTTCATCACTAATGCTTATACCCAATTCAACACACAACAGCCAGACTGTTGTTTTGGGTTTTGGGGTTTTTTTTTCACACTGTTCCCACTTCCACAAACCCCCTTAGCACCTCCATTGGCTTCCCAGTGCTCCTAGGGTTGGAGACTTGGCTCTGAAACTACCTATGAAGGTCCTATTTCCCCAGTCTTCATCTGGCCAGTACCTGCTTATCCCTCTCACATCACCTGGCTCCTCCCTTTGTCCTCCATGCTGTAGCCACCCGAATTCTCTCAGTTCTTCTATGCACCATTCTCTCTTCTAATCCTGGAACTTTGTAAATACAGATGCTTTTTTCCAAGAACATTCTTCCTCCCACTCTATTGTAATCTACCTCATTCTCAGTTATCCCTTATATCTCAATTCAAACTCACTTTCTCAAGGAAACTGCCCCTGAGATTAGGCCAGACCCCCCTCTCTTACCTGCCACCTTTGGTATCCCCACAGCATAGAAACACTTTCTGGTCTTGCTTATCATTCTACTTTCAGTGCATGGAATGGAATTAATAAGCATTTAATAAATATGTTTTGGATGAGCAAATGAAGCCATGAATGACAATGGCCCTTTCTATCTTCATTACAAGAAAAAAAATCAGATGAAAGACAACATAACTATTTATCTCCTCTTTTTCTCGAGACTCAGTGGAAATAAATAGTAGAGGTATATACAAATATGATGTAAACCAACAATGAAAAAGAGAACGAAAGCAGGACAACCCACAAATGATTTCAACGAATTCGGGGAAGACTGAAAGCAGATAATGGACCAATGACTGATAAAGAAAGATGCTATAAAGTATACCCACAAAAAGGGCTATATAGGAAGTTAGTCTGCCCAGTGGAATCCAAAGGACCGAGAACTTTGAAGTGCCAACTACAGTGAGGCACAGGCTAAAAATGGAGAGATTTGTTTAAAGAGTTCAGACAAAGAATGTTTTCTCCATCCACACTCACCTCTCTCTCCTAACATCTTTCTCAGAAGGTCCATCACCTAGCATTTTCCCTCATCACAGCTCTGGGTAAAAGAAAGAAAGGAAAAGAGAAAGAGATAGCATGGGCGGGGAGGGAAGGTGAGAGGGAGGGAGGGAGGAAGGAAGGAAGGAAAGAAGGGAGGGAGGGAGAAAGGAAGGGAGGAAGAAAGGAAGGAAGGAAGGGAGGAAGGGAGAAAGGAAGGGAGGGAAAATGGGAGGAAGGAAGGAAGGAGGGAAGGAAGGAAGGAAGGAAGGAAGGAAGGAAGGAAGGAAGGAAAGGAGGGAGGGAGGGAGGGAGAAATAAAAGCGGCCATTCTTCTCTATAATAATTGAAAACACTGCTTGGGAAGAAGTAGGGCAGCTTGTGTGGGAGTTGGAACTCTGACATTTAAGAGTCCCAAATTATAATGTTCAGTTCACCACCCACACACCTTAAAACAAAGCTTGCCAGTGCAGTCACCGCCTTTGGCGGTAACTCACTCAGCTTTTCTATTACCTCTGAAAAATTAACGGACAGGAAAGGACCACCAAAAATCTGAGGGAAAAAACCTACAATATGAATGAGAAAGATCAAAATAAACAAAAATGACTCCAGGAAAAACAGGTAACTCATCAACAGAGGGATTTTTAAAAAATATTTCTTATTGTATCTTCAGAGGTATTCAAGAAGATATTCAGAAATATTCAAGAAGATACTATATCATATAAGGGGCACCTGTGTGGCTCAGTGGGTTGAGCATCCTGACTGTTGATATTGGCTCAGGTCCTGATCTCAGGGTCATAGGAATGAACTCAGGGTCATAGGATCGAACCCTGCATCGTGGGGCTCCTCACTCAGCAGGGAGTCTGCTTGAGACTCTTTCCCTCTGCCGCGCCTCCCACCCTCTCCCTTCACCGCGCTCTCTCTAAAATAAATAAATAACTCTTTTAAAAACCAAGTAAACAATAACAAGACCAGGATGGCGTTAAAAATTAAAAACCAGAAATCAAATGTGTTAAATTAAAATATTGCCGAATTAAAATATGAATGCTAAAAATTTTATAGAATATCAGAACTACAAGATAAGAAGTAGAAAATATCAGGGAAAACAAGACAGAGTTGATTACTCTAAGATGTCTGACATTAGAGGGAACAGAGATTACAGAAGGGAGGGGATAATAGTAATAAATAATAATCATCATCATAGAAGAAATTTCCTACAGCTGAAGTACTTCAGTGAAAGTCAAATTGAAAGAGTCCATGATGTGTCTGGCTCTATAATAAAAGAAAGACATACACTGACACTGAGCCACATCATTGTAAAACCTCAAAACAATAAATAAAAACAATATATTTAAATTTTCCAGAGTGGAAATAAAAACAAATTCCTTAAAATGGAACAAAATACAGACTATCATCAGAATTATCATAGTACTAGATGATAGAAAACAATAGAAGAACCCTTTCAAAATTCTGAGGGAAAATGATTTTCCACCTGAAAATCTGTGTATAGTAAAGCCATTCATCAAATCTGAGGGCAGAAAAAAGAAATATTTTCAGACATGTAAGCCATCAGAAAGTTTAGATACCATGGAGCTTTCTGATGAGATTCCTTTAGGATATACTCCAACAAAAAGGAAGAAAAAACCAGGAAAGAAGAAAGTGCTAGGAAACAGTGAATCCTACTCAGAAGAGCAGTGAAGGTGAGTTCCAGAATGACCAGAACAGCAAGTCATCCAGGAAGAAGGAGAGCTCCAAGCAGAAGAGCTTTTTAATAAAAAGGTCCATAATATCATAGGCTGTATGAGAGGAAGTTTGAACAAGGTTTAATATGTAATAATGACAAATGATGCAAGAAAAAAAGACACCAATTAGAAATTCCACCAGGAAGAAATAACTTAAACGAAATATAAATATAATGCTCAATTTGACTTTCCAGGGATCAATAATTACACAATCACAATAATGTTTTCAGTGTCTATTGAATTTCATATTGTAAAATCAACTTATGGACAATGTATGAAAGCATTATGGTTACAAAACAGAATGAAAGGGGTGTGAACTTCAACAAAAGCAAAAGCACAATGACAAAAGGGGACAGGTGGGAGGAAAAATAGAATTGAAGGAATGAAGAGGGCTGCTGCCTGTGTTTAACAGAATGAAGACAAAGGTACTTTCTATAGTTGGAGAAACAAGAAATAAAGGTAGTGAAAAAAAAATTGTACTACCTCAACTAAACTAAAGCCATAGTATAGAAGATCAAATTCTGGCAAAAATATATTTGGAGATGGGGGATGTTGGAAAGTTTGGTAAAAATAAGCTAAATTCTCAGCTATCATAGCAGGAAGTCAATAAAGAATATCTAAAACTGATACATTTAAGAATAAAGCACACTTTGCAAATACCTTAAAGATTTACTAGCTGTGTGGGAGCTAAATTACTTAATCCCACAGTGCCTATTTCCTCATCTGTAAAATGAGAATAATAATAGTATTTCATGGTGTTTGTGGTGAGGGATATGTGAGCTAATATATGTAAATCCCTTTTAATACCTTGTGAGTGCCACATACAAATAAAGAAATATATATTTGATGCTTTTGATGACTAATACTGGTGGAGATGGGGAAAGGAGGCATAGGGCTCTTAATTTTCACTATTTATCCTTTACCTTATTTCTTTTAACAAGGATACTTCCTGCTTTGATAACAAAAAAATTACTTGTTCAAATAGCTTTAAAAATCATGTTTTACCATTAAATAAGGACAATTGCAAAGCTCGGAGATGCCAAATTTAAACGCACACAATGAATTTTTAAGCTTTGCTATAAACTAGTAAAAACCTACGATACGTCAAATTGAGTTAAAGGATTAATGTGAGTGTTTGGGTGCTGTGCTCCTCTTTGCTCTGGTACATGATTGTTCCTTTCCTTTTCTCCTTCACTTTCTTTCATTCCCGCCCCTCCCCCATCTTTCTCTCTTTTATTGTCTTCTCTCCCTTTGTACTAGTTGCCCTGCCTAAGCTTTAGTAGGCTAGTGGCCCTACAGCGCTCGCTTATCCCTGTTGGAGGTATTTAATACTCAGTGGCTTGGCGACCATGAAAATAGATATTTCAGAAATCAAAATTTATTGATCTCTATAGCATAGTTATTATTGTAATATGTGTCATAAATGCAATTTATTCAATATTATAAATATAATGCTGAAATGGTTTCCTAAGATCTCAGAAATGACCACACTTTTTTAAATTTAAGAAAATAACTTGTTAAAAATATTTAAATAAATATGAACCATACTATAAGAACATTCCAAAATTCTATTTTCCTAATGAATCATTGAAATAACTCAGAGAAATCACATGCCTTTAACATCATCTAGACACTTTTTTAAAAAATCGTATCTGCCAATAAAATCATTTACTGTGCATTCATGCCTTATGGTTAATTTAAAGAAAACTGATATCATATGTTAACTATACTTCATTTTTATTAAAAAAAGAAGAAGAAGAAGAAGGAAACATATTAACCAAAGGGGAAAAATCTGATTCTCGGGAATACAACTCTGAAGTATATTCAGTGATGTAGTTTTGCTAAAAATAAGCGACTCTAGTGCTGGGAGAGTGCAACTTAGGAAATTAATCATATTAAACACCATTTGGGGGCTTCTTAAGATGAGTTTCAAGTTTCTTTAAGACATATTTTTTTTATAACTGCGGTCTCTTTCTGTGGTATTTGTTTTTATCTCAGCGTCCAAAAACAGAGCAGGCGTCTACAGGTCGCAGCAGTAACGCAGCGTGAACAGCAGAGGGAGCTGAAGGAGCAGGCCAGAAGGTTAACATCAGAGAGTCTAGTATTTCACCACAGCCTAACCCCGCTTGAATGTCTCAGAAGCATGCATATGCAAAACTCCGTACCATGCGGGTGTGCAACGCATGTTCATCGGAATAATTGGGAGATTTCTTTATTCTTAAAAGCAGTATAAAAAGATCAATTGTCCTTAATGGTGCCTATTATTGCCAAATACTCATTCTGGGACACATATGAGGGAAAGATCTTATTGTCAATTTATTTTTTAAGTATCTGGGAACACCATTTTCAAATATTTCAGCACCTCTATAATTCTTGGTATGAGTACCATCAATTAATGCAAAGATTCAGGGCTCCTTACCCGAAGATTTTCCACCTGGGGTAGGGAGTGAAGCCAAAACAAATCTCTTGCCTACACTATATAAGACACAAGGCACCAGGGATGGGGGGGAGGCGGGTAGCAAGAAAGAATGAATAAGGAAAATAAAAATGAAAAAAAAAAAACCCACATGATTCCTTTCTTCTGTCACCCATTACATAATAATAGACACAAGTAAATATGAAATCAGTGTAATATCAGTACCATCAGAAAAATAAAATGTTTTTCTCTGGGGATATAGGATTAACGTGAAAACTCTTTATAAGGAGACAACCCCCGTGAGGAGTCTTGAGGAATGGAAGGGTATCAATGAGTGTAACTGAGGAAAACAAAATGAACAATACCATGAGGTGAGAGAGGGAATGATTTAATCGTGTTAAAGCATGGGGGGTATGTGGAAGAACAGCTGGGAATTTTGTACGTTATTTGTCAGACAATAAAGTGGTCCCTCTGCACTATTCATAATAGGCTCTGCCTTTTGTAAACATCTCCCACCTTTCTGTAATCTCGATGGGAAGGACTGAACATCACAATTACTGATTCTCATCCTTTTTAATCTTTTTTTCTGTTGTAAAATGGGTAAAAAGAGTACTTAATTCATCAGGGTTTGGTGAGAATTAAGTGAGTTAATAAATGTAAAGTACTTATATAACTGTTCCTGGAACATAGTAAGTGTGGTTAAAGTGTTTCTTCTTGTTGGTGTTTTTGTTATATTAAGGGTTAAATGAGGACAACACAAATGCCCTATACTCCTTCCCTGAAGTTCTTTCTAATCTCTCCAACCCTCTCTGATCTTTTATTTCGTTGTACTCCTTGTTCGTGTTACCTAGTTAATATTTAATTACTCTAATTACTTTGTGTACTTTCATTTTGTGTGATCATAAGTTCCTTTGGCAGGTACCACAAAGCATTGTATACTTGCTTGATTTGTGGAACTAATGCCTGAGGACACCTAATAAGACTGATTAGCTAAACTAATCAATGCATTCCATATCTTACAAGTGAATAAGTAACTAGTATGAAATATAAACCTGCTCGTTCGTTAGTGGAAATTGAAAATTATAAGTAAACTTGGGAGATATTTAAGAACTGCTCAAAAAAACATACAGTATTTTACTCTTTGGGGGTTATTTGACAGGATCAGGGGATATTTCTTGGACATGTACTTTTACATACAAATTTATCCACAGTGAATTCATTATTTAACTAAATTCTCATGACAACCTTATGAGATCTTGTAAATGATCGAGGCTCAAAGAGATCCATGATCACACTGTCAATAATAATGACAGAGCTAAGGTCCAAATCTGTGTCTACAAAATTCCAAATACAGTTGACTCTTAACACAGATTTGCACTACACGGCCCCACTTAAAAGCAAATTTTTTCAATACGGTGCAGTATTGTACATATATTTTCTCACCCTTTGATTTTCTTAATAACATTTTCTTTTCTCTAGCTTACTTTATTGTAAGAATACAGTATATAATACATATAACATACAAAATATGTATTAATCGACCATTTCTATTATTGGTAAGACTTTCAGTCAACAGTAGGCTAGTAGTAGTTAAGCTTTTGTGGAGTCAAAAGTTACACATGGGTTTTCGACTGCACGGGGGTCAGTGCCCCAACCCCCACACTGTTTAAGAGTCAACAATATATGCTCTTTCTTCTATAACATCTTTAGTTACAGAAGTAAGATAATTGGAGAAAAGATGTTATTTTTCGACTAAACAGGTATATTTCATAGACAATTATGAAGATACAAATAAAGTGAAAATAAAAAATCAAAATGCATATTTCTAGAGTTATCCAAGGAAAGCTAGCAAGAACTATCAAATGTCAAAATGCAATTGATTAGAAAGTTTGAATCCTGCAAATTTATTGCAAAGTCTCAAAACATATTAATATTGGAATTCTTCAATGGTAAGACAAATACTTTTATTTTACGGATGGTATGGAAAATGTTGGACACATATTTATTGAGGGAACACAGTTCATAATAACAATAAGGTACTTTGATTTTTATTTTGTGTTTTTAAGGATCAGCGTGTATTTTTCTTGACCCCATGAGTGAGCCATTTCTTTAACAACTTGGAGTAGGATTAATGCATCATTAAATAGAGTTTGCCTTTATGTCAAGCCCTTTTGCCAGCTCTGGTTATTAACTTAGTTGATAGAGTGTCATGTAAAAATGTGTTCCTCTCATGCATTCGTTTATTCATTTTTCAAAAAATATTTATTGAGTACCTATACTGTGCCAGGCATTCCTCTAGGATCTTGGGATACAACTGTGAGAAAGCAAAGATCCTTGCCCTTGCAAATAAGGAAAAAAATAGGAAAAGGGTCCTTGCTCTAATAAAAGAAATTAGGGATGCACGAAAGGGTGGTGGTAAGAAATTGTTGCAATTTTAAATAGGCTGGTCAGAATGGTCCTCATAGAAAAGATAGCCTTTGAGCAAACACTTGAGAGTAGGGAGTTAGCTTTGAGAAGCTGAGGACAATGCATTCCAGGCAAAGAAGCTGTTTGTGCAAAGACCCTAAGGCAAAGTGCTCATGATGTGTTTGAAGAGCAGTAAGGAGTCCAATATAACTGGAAAGAAATGAGAATAGTAATAGATGAGCTTGTTGGGTTTTTTTTTAATTTGTTTATTTATTTGAGAGCAAGAGAGAGAAAAAGAAAAAAAGAGAGAGAGCAGGGTGAAGGGCAGGGGGAGAGGGAGATAAGGAGGCTCCCTGCTGGATCCCAGGACCCTAAGATCATGACCTAAGCCAAAATCAAGTGTCAGATGCTTAACCAATTAAGCCATCCAGGTGCCCTGAGCTTGGTGGCTTTTACTGAAAAGGAGATAGGAAAGCTTCACAGAATTTTGAGCAGAGTAGTGACATGTTTTGAAGTGTATTTGCAGTTAAAAATAAATAGCATAAAGCCATATAAAAACTTATTTAAAAGAATTTTTAAAATAAGTAGGCTAGCAAAGGGGAGAAATGATTTGGCTACTTTAAAATACCAATGGTTAATTTTTTTTTCTTCTTAGATATTAAAAATTGCATATCCCTTAAACCTTTTCTAGTTAATGGTAAATATCACGGACTAAACTATAATTCTAACAGAGAAAAATAATAATCTATTCACCTAGGTTTAGAATAATGCCTTATTATATCATCATAAAGTTTTGATTATGAAATAAAAATATTAATAGCCTTAAAATGTATTTATCAGTGTATCCAGTCATAAATCAACTAGGTTAGTAAATATTTTTATTAACTCTGCTTTAATGTGCAGAATGGTTGGATTTTTTGGATGACCTGAGTTTTTGGTGCAGCTGAAGGTCACAAACCTCAGGCAGAGAGCTCATAAGCAGTCTCAGTGCAAGACTTCCAACAGTGCCATGTGCAAGGGAGGAGGAATAAATAGGTAAGATCAGGGTAGGAGAGGGACACTGGCTGTGGGCCAGATAGAGCGGCTAGTCAGCAGATCCTATCACAGTATTCAGTGGGTACGGTGAACTTCTTCCCTACTTAGGCCAGCACTGATGCCCAAAAAAGGGAAGCCAAGGAATTGTTGGGCTGCTGAAATGCTCACCTAGATATTAGTTTGCTAAGGCTGCCGTAAGAAAATGTCACAGGCTAAGTATCTTAAGCAATGGAAATTAATTTTCTCACAGTTCTGGAGGCTAGAAGTAAAGAGCAATGTTACAGGGTTTGGTTTCTTCTGAGACCTCTCTCCTTGAGTTGCAGATGGCCACCTTCTCACGATGTCCTCGAATGCTTGCTCCTCTGTCTGTGTGTTGTCTGTGTCCTAATCCCTTGTTATAAGGACACCAGTTATTCTGGATTAGGGACCATCCACATGACTTCATTAACTACTGCTTTAAGGGCCCAATCTCCAAACAGTCACATTCTGATGTACTGGGAGTTAAGATTTCAACATATAAATTTTGTGGCCTGAGGTGGGGGAGGGAGGGAGGACACAATCCAGACCATAAAACCGAGTATCAAAATCTAAACGATCTATCTGGTTGAAGCAAGACTTGGCACCAGAGCACCCAATTATGTAGCTAAGCAGTGGGCAAAGCAGGAGAACCAAACATGTTTTTGTTTGTGCTTGTTTTGTTTATTGCAGATTTTTATATTTTCAAAAAGTACCAAAGCAGTCATCATGAGAAATGCTGGACTTAATTGCACTTTCTTTACTTAGTGTCATAGAGTCTTACTTCGACTGAGGACTAAGGTGGGCATTCGAGGCAGGGCCCTGGACCTAGTGTTGGAATTGGAGTGCAAAATCCCAGTTATAGGGTCCAGAGGAGTACAGAGAGTCAAAAGGGAAGACTGTCACTATTGACTGGGAAAGCCAAGCATTCACTCCAGGCACACCAGGCAGGAGACTTGGGATACCATGTTTGGTTTGAATTCCTTTAGGGTCCTCGAAGGGTAAATCCTAAACAAGGTGGTGGAAAGACATATGCTTTAAAGTAAACCAAGTTTCAAATCAAACAGCTGAATATGTATCATACCGATTGTGAATGCATGAAAATGTGATCAAACCTCTCTAGGTCTCCATTTCAGTAAATATCTTCATAAAACTAGTTCCTTTCCTTTCCTTTTTCCACACAGTTGACAAGAACTAGAGGAAATCATTACTAACAATGATGAGTTTAATCCAGTGCAAAGTAAACTAGAACTAAACAGGCTCAGAAGCAGCATATCTTTAGCCTCCAGTACTTGCAAAGTCTTATGTAACAAAATGTATAGTTTTCTGGCATTGCATTAACTTATTGTGAAAGTACCAAAGAATAAAGGTACTCCTTTAATTTCTACCTAATAGTCAAAACTCCCGGTAGCACCAAATATTAGATCCTTCTCTATCAAGCTTAACCATTTTCTATTGCCATAGAAGCATGATGTTGACATTACTGGTTGCTAGGAAGCATCATAGTGTTGGATACATACAATAGCATTCTGTTAGCTCAAACGTGGGGCTTTTTCATCAGCAGGACTTTCTTTTTATATACTAGTACAATAATAGGGAGTGTAGATTTACCATGCAAATTATACAGGAAAATCTGAACTCACTCATCTGGAAAATAAAAGCATGAGTATTTAAAGACATGTTTTTTTTGTTGTTGTTGTTGTTTTTTGCAGCATCTTTCAGAGTGAAATAAATAAATAAATGAAGGCCTTGAAACAAAGCAGATGCCAACCAGTAAGTAGCAGAATGGCTGAATATATTGTGCTTCACACACACCATGGAATACCATGGAGTCATTAAAAGAAGTAAATTATAGCTATGTCAGTTGACTTGAAAGAATTTCCAGCATGCATTGTCAAGCGAGAAAAGCAAAATGCATAAAATTATGTATGTGCAGCAGTGTTCACAGCAGTGTTACTCACAATAGCCAAAAGGTGGAACCGTTTAAAATTTAGAATGTATTAATTTTAATTTATATTTACTTATAAATTTTATTATATAATTCGTAATATTTTATAACTTAAATATATTAACATAACTAATTTCTCAATTTTTTGCACTTATTTTAAGTAATATTTTATGAAATATATTCAAATTTGTATTTTAAATATAATTGTTCTTTGAAAATGATTACATTTTTAATACTTTGATCTATTACTATCAATAGAACACCGATCATGTGAAAGTCTTGATAGCAACCTAACTGAAGAAATAAAAGCAAGAAATAAAGGCAAGAAAACACAATTTTATAGAATAAACATGTGATTTATGAATTATACATGTATTTATTTTATTGGTCATCTAAGACACCACTTCCCAACCAACAGAATACCAGACAATATTAATTATATTTGGTCTTTTTTGATATTTTGCCAAATTAGTGTCTTACAAAACTATAGCTTTATACATATCTTTCAAATTTGTTATTACGAAAACATTATCAAGTTAGGAAGGGAGAACATCTTTTATTTAACAGTTTGTTAACTTGATACGTGATCTTTAAGTGTTCTAAAATATGTGTGTGGGCCACCATTTTTACTTTGACCCAGGCTACCCAAACCTCCAGGACTGACCAGGAAAGCCCTCTGAATACAGGACCTAAGAGAATCCTAAGATTAGGGTACCTACAGAAGGGCATAGGCTTCTGGCTCAGGATATCCTGAAGCCTAGGTTAGTCAAGAGTGGAGAAAGTCAATACACTGTATCCAGCCAATACACATATCCTGAACTTCATTTTACCAAGGAAAAATCATTTCCACATCCATTAGCCTAATTAACAAAATGTGTGGTGTTGATGAAAGAAATAAAGTAAAATTAAGACAAAGCCTTCAGGGAGTAGGCTTTTGATTGGTCTTTCAAGTGCTAACTAACCACCCTTGGAGTATGGTTCCTAATTAGGGTATTTCAAATGTTAACTAACTGCCCCTAGGGTTAGATTACAATGAATTATCACACTATAGACCACTGTTAAAATAGCAGTATTTTAAAGTAAATTATAGGAAATGTAATAATCCTCATATATAATATCTTTATGAATAAGAGTCCTGCCATTAATTAGCAGTTCTTTAATGTGTTCTTGCAAGTCCTTGATTCAAACAATGCCAGATTTTTCTCTGGAAGGTCAGAAGTCATTCAATTCTATCTATTCTAACCACACTGTGAGCACATACACTAGAAAGGACTTCTCCCAAACAAACTGAGGGCTTCAGAGGGGAGGAGGGTGGTGGATTGGGATAGGCCAGTGATGGGTGTTAAGGAGGGAACGTATTGCACGGTGCACTGGGTGTTATACGCAAGTAATGAATCATGGAACATTACATTTAAAAAACTAGGGATGTACTGTATGGTGACTAACATAACATAATAAAAAAAATATTATTAAAAAAAAACCAAAGGACTTCTCCCTTTCCAGCTGGTCCCTGGATGCTGTTCTTAGTACTCGGCTAAACTTTAAAGAGGTTGGAAGTGTTCCAGTTATTGCCACCTCTCCCTGCACACCTCTCAGATCATGGTACACATCCATGATGGTGGTCACCTCCTAACTGAAGCCAATTTCTCCAATTTAATCTTGTTTTCAGTGTATGAGTAGATTTCTGTACTCCAGCCATATAACCCAGCTCATTGAATTGTTGAAGGGGCTCAGATCTCCACCATCAAATGATTTGAATGCAATGATCATTTAAACCCCTTTGCCTAGAATGATGAACTCCAAACACTATAGTAGAAGTAGTTAGCCACTACTTCACTTAGAGCAAGACCAGTCCCAGGGGAATGGAAACTGGAGCCCTAGCATGATACTATTATTAGAAATAATGGAAGGCTTCTTCTATCACACACCATGTTGCTAATCTACTACTTCTAGTCTTTAAAGTTTTCTGGACTTAAGTTTTCTTTCCTATCAATGTCTCGCTTCATGGGTCTGGGCCTCCATTGGGATATCGATTTGTGGAATACATGGAGTTCTTCTATTTATCACCTACCTGTTGAGATACCTGTGAAAGAGTACCTCCACCCTGCTTCCAGAAAAGGCTAAGTAAAAACTGCACTTAAATTTTAGATCACTCATCTGCACTGGCTGCTATATGAGTTATTTGGCTTAGCTTGATGAGTCCCTGCTTCCCGTCCAGCGTCAATAATTGGAAGAGGCTAGAGTTAGTGTGACCAACCATCCTAGTTTGCCTGGGGCTGATGGAGTACCTGTGGCATAGGACTTTCAGCACTGAAGTGGAAAGTCCTGTGGAAACCTGGACCTTTGTTGGGTGATGGGTCAGATTTTGGCAAATATGGCATACAGTGGAAGTTTCATGTAGAGCAGTCCTAGCTCCAGTCTGGTACAAGTCGTACTAACACATGTCCTACTTAAAAGGCTTATTCAGCCAGGGTCTCTGCACCCAAGTTGTAGCCTTCGAATAAAGAAGTTTCTTCTTTGATCTACCTAAAAATTTTAAGAAATTACCTTTCACAATTTTTTTTAGCTCTCTACTTATTCAAAAGCCTACTATATGGTCTTTAATCATTTTGCCACTGTCACCAAAGTGTTGTTTCAAAGTCAAATCACCTCAAGCCTGGAACTATAACATTCCATTAATGTCTGGCATTTTCAGGATTCTGATATTTACTCCACTTATAGCTCCTCAATCACATGCCTCTCAGACATCCTTGAGCTATCCTTAAGTTTTCCTTCCTTCATTTTCTCCTCTTACATCTAAAAAGTTCATACGGACTGAGACCTAATAAGTTATAAGGGGTTTCCTTACTATTAGATAGAGTACATTCTATCCAAAAGGTTTCACAAACTAAAATTATTCACTCAACAAATGTTTATTGAGCAGTTCCTGTATTATTAGCACTATGTTTGCTGGTAAGGATACAACAGTGAACACTTTAAGAACAATCTTCCAGGCCAGTGAGAGCTGCTCAGAAGTAAATGAGCAACAGCAGTGTGGTATAACGACGAGGGCCAAGTTCCACATGGTATGAGAGCATATGATAGGAGCAACTAATCCCAAATTTGGGAACCATGGAAGACTAAATGGTCTTAACACTCATCTGTTCATATATTCATTGGTTAAGTCAACAAATATTTATTGAGAGTTGAACATGTATAAGACACTGTGATAGCCATTGCAGATGAAAATAAATATAAATAGGACATAGTCTTTATATTGAAGTTTCATTGTCTAGTGTGAAAAAATACATGTAAATAATTATAATATGATGTAATAAGTGCTATAATAAAGGTCTCCAGGGAGGTTTCATAAGAGAGATGACTTCTGTATGGAATTGTTCTTTATCTTGAAGGCTAAGGAGAAATGGAAGGTATAATCAGGGAAGAATGACTCTCCACAAAGAGGCAATATCCTGTGGAAATATATAGAAGTGTGAAAGAACATGATCAGTAGGATATCAAGCAGTTGGGTGTGGCGAAGTGTAAGAGTAAGATGAAGAGGGGTAGCCAATGACTGGAATGATAGGAGGCATCAGAGCACAAAAGGTCTTTTATGCCATCTTTAGGGGTTTGAATTTATTTTGAAATTTATGGAAAGCTACTAAATGGTTTTAAGTCAGGAAGTGACCTTTTCAGATTTGTACTTCAGAAAGATATCTCAAGATTATGAGGTGGGTTGGAGGAAGAAGTAATTTATCTAATCCTCAAAATCACTCTGTGAAGTGTATATATCACATTTATATATAAGCATCTAGGACTTGGACGTGTCTACTGATTTGCCTCAGGCCCCCTGGGTCATTCCAAAATTGAAGAAACTCAACACTTTGTCTAGATTGGGTGTAGATGAAAACTTCCGTGCAGTTCACCTTTGGTTTCAATCAGGCTATTCTTGAAAATAATCTTTAAAAGCTGGTGTTCTACTTGTACTACTGATTCCAACTAGTTTTGCATTATTGATCAAATAGAATTTGTACAATCTGTATCAGAGGCTTTGACTCAGCAAAGTGTTCCACAATATATTTTTCTGTTTCCTGAGTAAAAGCCTAGGTCACTCATATTTTGTAATGTTATTCTAAATCTTCTAAATCTTACACTCAGGCTGGAATTGAGCCATGGAAATATTTTAACTTAAAATTTGAAGTCAACAGGAGGCAATTCACTTTAAGAAAGTGACATTTTTATCCTCTAATATTGTAAACATTTCAAAATTGTGAATACTGGGTCAAATCTGTTTCTTCCTATATTTATGGGATTTGTAGGTGGCAAATAACTGTGAATTAGCCTTTCTCAGTTTTATAACTGAGTGCAATACAAGTGCAAATGGGTCAATAATAATTTTCTCTTCCCCTCAAAATTCCTCTAGTCAGTACTTAAAGTTTTCAAAAAGGTTATTAATTACAATAAATATTAAGGATTAAGTTCATGAAAAAGAAAACACAGTTTAACTTATTTCTGGAACATTTGGATTTTGTTGAGGTAAAGGGTGAGTAACAAGTCTGTACACATTAGCAAAAGAAGGTCAGTTTACTAATTTTTTCTCTAGAACAGTGGTTCTCAGGGTCAGCAGTATCTGCATCACCCGGGAACTTGTTAGAAATACATATTCTTAGCCTGAACCCCAGACCTACTGAATGGAGTGGGAGGAAAAGTGACAATCTGTTTTTTTCAGAAGCGCTCCAGGCAATTCTGACATAGGCTAAAGTTTGAGGCACACTGGTATAAGGGGGGAAAAAAAACCCATATGTTTCAGAGTATGAAAAACATGGTTTCGATCACAAAGCCATGTGATTTTAGACACATCATCTATTTCTTGGTCATATCAGCAGGTTTCCTGGTTAATAACTTATCTCCTTAGCTGGCCTCATGAGTGGATAAATGCTATTTACATGATACTTGTTTATCTGTTATACTGACAGTATATCCCCTCCAAGTGATTTGGATGCATGTTTAAGTTTGAAAACCAATGGTCTGTAAGAAGCAATATATTGAAAGCAGACCAGCTACAGAACTTGTAGTGTTCCATATAGAATTAAAATGCAGGGTGCCTTGTTAAAAAAATGAAGAACTTCAAGATAGTGACAGAAGAGCATTAAACCAAGCATTTAAATTGCAGAGCCCTACTAACCCACAAGCCTACAACTACACTGGTCCAATGCCCAAAGAGTAGCTTCTGCTTGCGTCTAAACACATCTTTTTTTTTTAATGGAAACAATACAATGTCATGAAAGTAGGCCTTATTTTCCCCTCAGACACTGCCAATCTTACCTCCTGAGCTGTCGCTCTCCATTGACAGATCATGCTCATTAGCCTCCCATTTTTGCTCACTGTTGTCTTCCTTTCAGCTATCCCAATGCAACTGTACTTCAAGATCCAACTTAAGATCACCATCTTCCATGACGTCTTCTCTTACTACCTTAATTTTCTTAACCTTTTCTAAACTTTCCTAGTATTTTTAATGTCATCAATTTAGCTTTTTCTAAAAAATGAATAACTGCTGATCATTATGTTTATCTTGTTTTTCGAGTTAGAATGTAAACATCTTAAGCATTGTGGTGATGCCATCATCATGCAATGGAAAGAGCACAGGCTGTTGAACTTAATAAACCCTGGGTGTAAATTCCCTCTCTCACTTACTAGCTGCAATACAGGTAAATTAATTCACTTTTGGGCCTCAGAATCTTCATTGGAAGAATGGATAATAAGATTAGCTTTATTAGGTTGTTTTGAGAATTAGGAGAGATAATATATATAAAGCCCCAGGCATATATAAGTGCCCTCAAATATTAGCTCTTTAATGCAGATACATTGGATGTATCCCACCATATTTCTGATTTTGCTTCAGCAAACAGACAAGGGCTGAACACGAAGTCACTACTCAATAAACATTTGCTCACTGGAAACTGACTGTATTTAATTTTTTATGTATTATTTTACATGCACCCAGGAAGTAAACCAATCCTGTGGAGAATTTTCTATAAAATGTTATCTCTGACTTGTTTGTAAATTCTTGTATTCACATGATGACTTTTGCAAAAAATAAAAGTTTAATTTTGTACAATATTTTATATTGCTACACTTATTATCTTACATGGGTAAAAAGAGGGATAGTCTTATTTCCAATGAGGCGACAGGGAAGTCTGGCACTAATAGAATAAGGGATTACTCTAAATTACACAGAACCAGTGTAATTTAATATCCACTGAAGGGTCCTTGAAGCTGGGTTTAAATTCAGATATGCTGACTCCTTGTCCAATCTTTCCCCCCACTATATCTGACAATCTCTGGGAAACAAGAATATACTTGTAAAGTATATGCAGGAATAATTATTTTAATTTATTAAAAGGGTACAAGTGAAACTATTTTTTTATGCTAGCATATAGTTGGCATTCAATGTCTGTTGAATTAAAAACAGCGTGTAAGGTGCCTATTACCGTTCCAGGTTCACTGCAGCACATACTTACTAAGAATGAGTTAATATTTAGGGGCACCTGGGTGGCACAGCGGTTAAGCATCTGCCTTTGGCTCAGGGTGTGATCCCGGCGTTATGGGATCGAGCCCCACATCAGGCTCCTCCGCTATGAGCCAGCTGCTTCCTCTCCCACTCCCCCTGCTTGTGTTTCCTCTCTTCCTGGCTGTCTCTCTCTCTGTCGAATAAATAAATAAAATCTTTAAAAAAAAAAAAAGAGTGAGTTAATATTTAAATTCCTCTTTTTGATAAACGTATTTTAATGGAACCATTTTCTCCTAGTGAAAATTTAAGGACCAGGTTTACTATTTTTAAGACAATTTCAAATTGGGGCCTAGCACATCATGATTGAAAGCTGCTTCCCTACCCTCCCCCTCCCCACCCATGTGGATTATTATACTTCCTTCTGACTGGTGCAAACCACATTTTGCCTGCCAAACTGATGGCTGAAAGACCCCTGAGGACTTTCTGTAGCCTCCCAGCCACAGCTCAGAAACCCAAAGCCGTTTCCACGTGAAACAACCAAACACAGTCTACTAAACCTGAGGTCCGCTACAGTGACGGCTCCTGCATAAAGGGCGAATGAGAAGGCAGCGCCCCCTTTCCTCCCACCCCCTCCTCGTCGGCAGCATCCTATCGCTTTTCTTTGTCGTGCGGTCCGCGCCTGGGATTGGTCGGAAACGGGACCAGCGCGGGACCAGAGCGCACGGGCCGAATGCCGAGACTTGTCCGTCATGTGCTGCCGCCGGTCCACCCCGCCTCTCTGCGCGCTTGGCGAGGCTGGGGGGGCGGGGCCCGAGAGCTGCTGCGCCTGCGTTGTGGGCGTTCTCCCGGAGCAGCAGCTGCCGCCGCCGCCGCCGCCGCCGCCGCCGCCAGCGCCGCGCCACTGCCGCCTCCGTGTTCGGGTGTAGAATTTGGAATCCCTGCGTCTCGTTAACAATGAAGCAGAGTTCGAATGTGCCGGCTTTCCTCAGCAAGCTGTGGACGCTTGTGGAGGAAACCCACACCAACGAGTTCATCACCTGGAGCCAGGTACGGGTGAGGGCACAGCGGCCTCCGAACCCCCTGACTAACCGCCTCCTCTCTCCCTCCCGTGGGGTTGTCTCTCGCGGCCTGCGACTCGATGCCTTTTGCGAGGTCCGCGGCGCGGGGTGGCGGGGTGGCGCGGGCCCCGGCGTTCAGGCTCGCTAGGGACCCCTTGTATTGTTCGCGCCGGGAGCCGCGGGGGTCCCGGCCAGCGCCGCTGGCTCAGGCCGCGGTGGGGGAGGGGCGGCCCGCGCCGGGCGCCGCGGCCCGGGAGGCCCCGTAACGGACCGGCCCCGTAGGCGTTCGGAACCGGCCCGGCTGGACGAAGGCGGCCGGCTAGCCGAGGGCGAGGGAGCCACGTTACTGCACACTCATTCTCCGTCCTCCCTCCGGCTTCGCGGGTTACGAATCTCTGAGGGCACAGGCAGTCCTGGGCGCGGGGGGTTGTCTGAGAAATCTTTACCTCAGCGACCTGATTCTCACTAAAAAAAAAATACACTGTGCTTTGCACCTGAATCTTTATGAGGAGAGCAGTCAGGGATATAGGCAAGTGTTCAAACGCAGTAAACGCAGGTTACTGGTTATCAATAGGTTTCGAAATTTTACGTAGAAAATGGTACATCATTCTTTGGAAATTCTGAGCCATTTGTAGAAACGGATTTTTATGATTATTTTAATAAAAGTGCTCTAATATATACGTGTTCACTAGCTTAGAACCTAGAGTGAATCACTAAATTTCACTGAATGGTTGCTGGGAGAGTGGTGTATGATGCCTGATTACTGGTTTGATCCCAACTCTGCCACTCAACAGAGATGAGATGACCTTAGTCAAGCTCCTTATCTTGTCTGGTCTAAGTTTCATCGTCCTTAGGATGAATGGGTTGGGTTGCCTGAGTGATCCAAGACTTTTCTAGTTCCAAATACTAAGATTCTAAGCAGAATGATTATAACATTAACATGCATTTGCGTTCAAATGCATTCTCAGGCTGTTGGAATCATTTTGTGAAGTGGGGTGGATATTTCTTACTGTAGATGATCATCTCTTTGGGGTATTTTCCTGTTTAGAGGGCTGGAGAAGAGTAAGTGAAAACTACCCTCAGGGTGCCTGGCACCTGTTAAGTGCTGATTAAATGTTACCTCCTCTCTTTCTCTCTTCCTTTTCAATTCTTTTCCTGTTGTAGGAGCTCTCAGTTTTACTTACTTTTATCTTAAGAGGGAGCACTGTATTGAGTACATGAAGTTTTTGACTACTATAACACCGTATTCTTTATCATATTACTGTCATATGTTCTTTTTTAAATACCTCTTCTAGGACTTAATTTCCTGAAGGTCAGTCAGTATCATCAGCTGGATGGTGTGTATTAAGCATTTGATGAATTCTGTACAGTTGTACAAAGAACGGTGAAAATAAGGAAGCCAGCCGCCAGCGTACACTTAAAAATAAACAGATGTCTCATGCTTTTCATCAGTCAGAAGGATTAAAAGTTGACAGGGATGGATCAGCACAGTCTGCTGTTACTCAGCCTTGTATTCATATTAGAGATTGGCCTGAGAGTCTGTCCCCCACCCAAGCTGATTTATACTTTTTTAGCTTGTATGGCCATTTAAAAATAATTCTTATTTATCCCATTATTAAGTCTAAGCCTGTGTTTTACTAATACTTAATGGGACAGTTGAAATATAAATTCAGTGAGGGCAGAGACCGTGTCTGTGCCAAGGGCACAGTAGGTATTTAATAAATGTTTGATGAATCAATGGAATCCTTAGACTATGTAATGAAATGGTGGGAATGATAAAGATAGAATTATGCCTGAAAAGAATCTTAGAGATAATCCACTTCAGCCTCATTATTGTATAGATGAGGATTTTAAGCTTAGGTTAGATTTCTTATCCATAATTACAAAGCTAGCCATTATTGGAGGTGGGACTCTAACATAGATTTCTGACCTCCCGGATCAGTCTTCCGTCAACAGCACGTCACGTAATACAGGTTGGTACAATATTTAGTGTTGTATCAAGATGTTACTCTTTTGCAAGTCAGTGAACAATTCTGGATTAATGTCTAGGGCTTAGCTTGGTTGCTTAGGAAGTCTGTCTCTATAACTTTCCCACAGATTTTTCCAAAAGCGGTGTTAACAATGAAATGAAAGGTAAAACTCTAAACAATGATGTTAAATGGAAAAAACAAAGTAAGTTACTCTCATCTTTTAGAAGTTGCTATTTATGATTGTTTCTGGTTTCCTTCAAAGATGTTTTGCTGAATTTCTGTTGAGGTAATTTAGCATTTATACTATCTGAGTGAAAATCATATTAAGACCTTTTAGAAGCAGCAGATGTTTTGGAAACCAGGCAATTTTTTATGCATTTTTTTTTCACTTGTGGAAAATAATTTACTCCTCTAGCTTGAGTGTAAGGTAAAGGGGGAAAAACCCAACTGCAGTTTGAAAAGCTTGGTTTAATATTCCTGAGGACTTACTTTTTCTTGAAACTTGTAGTATGACAAAAATGAAAAATGAAATAATACCTCTATTCTCATGATTAATTATAGAAATATAATATTCCGAGCAATCAAAATTATACTAAATGTGTTATTGATTCAAACAACAGAAATGTCTTTAGATCCAGAGCGTCTTTAAAACATTTGTACATATTTTATTTTTTCCCATATTCTCCCCTGAAAGGTTTCTTTCTCTTTTTTGTTTTTACATTTTCTGTAACTTCAAAATTTTATATAGCTATTTTGGCTCTGGTAGGCAGTCTGTTGTCAGAATCAGGGACAGAGATAATACTGTTGGACAACCTAAAGCTGTTTTAAATGTAACCGACTCCTAACAGAAGGCACCGGTTTAACTTGGAAGCAACTGCAGAAACTTGATATTCAGGGACAAGAGGTTGTGGAAGTTGGAAGTTCTTGCCATTGATCGTGAGGAACAGCCTTTACTGTTACTGAAATCTGATAGTCAGTGTATGTTGAAGTGAAGTAGTTATAAAAACAGGAAAGAACTGGAAGTCATTGTTTTATTAGTGTTATTACCTTTGTCTCTGTTCTTCAGCTTGTTTGAGAAGACCAAGAAATGATTTCCACTAAAGACCTCCATACCCTGCGTGCCTGGGTGGCTCAGTCGGTTAAGCGTCCAACTCTTGATCTCAGTTCAGGTCTTCATCTTAGGGTTGTAAGTTCAAGCCACACATTGGGCTTTATGCTGGGCGTGGAGCCTACTTAAAAAAAAAAAGGACTCATACCTATCTGGTCCACCTTTTTATGCCCTTTGACATTTTCTATTTCTCCATGCCTCTCAAATTAGCAGAGACAAATCGGGAAATAGGAAGGACATGGAGCAAAACCAGTATTAGTCTGGTGCTTCCTAGCTATTTTGGATGAATTTGAGCATCCAGAACTGGATGTTTGGGTATCATTTTGAACTTCCCAGCAACTATTGTATTATTACACTATTCTCAAGTAAAAACAAGAAAGCCACAGCTGTGGCAGAATAGGAGTGAAATCCATCGTAGATGAGCCTACAGAAAAGTTGGAAGATTCATTGATGAGTATTTTTATTTGTATACATAAGAGAATGACCTAGAGACTCAGAAGGAATGGTTGGTGAACATTAAGAAGTTATGGACTGTTTTTTAAAAAAAGTTACAAATTTCTATTTGGAAAATGTTTTAAAGTAATGGGACTGGAAGATTATTAGTAAGAATATTTTGGATGTTTTTAACTGACTACCAGTTCAAGCAGTAACCACTGTTATTATTTGGAAACTTGCCAACCTTTATGGGTAAAACCTAAAAAGAAGCTACCCATCTCTCCCACCTCACTCAGTAATGGCTTTCTGCCCCTTGTGGAATGTGTTGGGAGAGTTCTGTAGTGTATTGTTTGAGCCTCCCAGGTTTAAATGGCAATAAGGTGGGATTTTTGCATTCAGGGGTTATCTACTAATTTTAGAGTGGAGACCGAAGGAAAACCATAAGCAGAGACACAGAATACGAGCTAATGAGGGTTGTATGAGAGGGAGAGCATGTGCAGATTATTCAAGGGGCATTCATTATTTCATTTGATATAATCCAAGAGTTGAGCTTTTAAAAAGATACTTTGGTCCACTTTGGCCAACGATTCCTTTATTTGATCACTCACAAATATTTATCATGAATATGTTGTGACCAGACAGTGACCAGACAGTGTCCTAGGTACTAGGAATTCATTCAGTAGTGAACAAAGTGGCTTCTTAGAACTTATATTCTAGTGGAGGACACTGATAATTAAAAAGTAAGCAAACACAGATAATGTAATTTTCAGTTAGTGGTAAGTACCATAAAGGAAATAAAGCAGGGTAAAGAGAGATATCAGGGTCCAATTAGGAGACAGATGTTGCATAGTGTAAAAGAAGGAAAGAACTGTTTTTAAACATTTTAAACAGAGAAAGTTTAGTAGAATTACTATATTGGGGATTGGAGTAAAAACTCTAAAGAATATGAGATTGGCAGTTATAAAAAGAGTATGATCACATCTCACTTAATGGCAAAGAAGGCACTGGTGCCACACTGGTGGAACTTACTGGAAGTTCATCCTTCAGAACTTGTGGAGAAATACACTTTCTAAGGCAGGGGTTGGCAAACCATGGCCCATGGGCCAGTCATCTGTTTTGTAAGAAAAGTTTAATTGGAACATAACTATGCGCAATCTGTTTACATATTGTTTATAACTGCTTTCTTGCTACAACGGCAGCCGTATGACTTTATGATCTGCAAGCCCAAAATATTTACTATCTAATGCCTTAAGAAAAGGTTTATCAGCCCTTGTTCTAGAGCACCCTTGACATCTGTTCATGGGGACATGTCTTCCCAGATATACTCTGATTCGAAACCTCCAAAGGGAGAGAGAATGCTGGGGGAAGCTGTTGGCCTTGTGCTGCATGCACTGTAGGAACCTGCCGTTGTTAAATAACGAGGTATTAGGAAGGAGAACCCCCTTCTGTTGTAATATCTCTCCAGTGTCTTCTATTGACAAAGCTTATCACCATGCCATCTAGAAAAAGATGTTGAAGGGACCCAGCTCTGTATTTGTAATGAATTTGGAGCAGTAAATTGATAAACTAGCACATAAAATGACTGGGATTTTTGGTTATTTTAGGTAGAGTCATGAGGAAAGCCTCTCTGAGGAGATGATGTTTGAGCAGAGATCTGAACGATTTGAAAGGATGGGCCAGGCAAAGGGGAATGCCAAATGTAAAGGCCTTGAATGTGGCATGTTCATGTGATTGGAGAAGGCCCATGTGGTTAGAGTATCTGGAGAATGTAAGATTGAGGTCAGAGTAGGCCGGAGCAGATGGTGTAGGGGCTTAGGGCTATGGTAAGGAGACTGGAAATCTAGGTAACTACTTTGTAGATTATCATAGTTTTCCACTATGGTATTGAAAATAGTGTGGCTGAGACTAGTGTATTTGCAAGTGGAGATGATGAGAAGTTGTTGGATTTGATATTTACTTTAAAGGTAAAGCAGTAGAACTTACTAATAAATTGTCTGGAGTTGCAGGAAAGTCAGAGAAGACTTAAGAATGACTCAGATTTGGCCTGAACAACAAGATAAATGATGACACCATTTGCTCAGATTGGGGAGTATTCAGAGAAATGCAGGTGGAGATTGTTTGGCTATATTAACTTTGAGATTACAATAGACACTAGTGTTAGTTGAAAATTGTTTCATTTAGCTTACATTTCGTTGACCACACTTGGTCAAATGACCATGCCTAATTTCAGAGGAGGTGGGGAAGTTCAGTGCTAGGAAGGAGAACAGGAATATTTTTGAACAGCCTGAATGACTTCTACACTCCCAAGACATCCAAGTGGAAATGTTGAGCAGGATGTTTGAATTTAAGACACTGGCATTCGGGGTGGAGTTTGGAGCTTATGAGTGGTAAAGCCATGGGACTGGATGAGATCACCTAGGGAGACAGATGAAGATAGAAGAAGCTGAAAGACAAGCCATTCTGATTTTTAGAGGGCATATGAGAAAAAGAAAAAGCTAACAAAGGAGATCGAGAAGAAACTGCAACAGGAGGAAAAACAAGGGAGTGAGATCATAGAAGTTAATGGAAAAAAGTGGTTCAAAAATAGAAGATGATCAGCTGTGTGAACTGCTGTTATGAATATTCTTACATACTTCTCTTGGTGTATATAAGCAGGAATTTAAGGTATATATACTTACATTGAAGATTGGAATTGCTGGAAAATAGGTTATGAACTGTTTAGCCTGAAGGTAGTACAGATTGTTTTCCAAAGAGATTAAATGGTTTTATACTCCTGTTAGCCAAGCTTGAGATTTTCCATTAATCCACATCTTCACAACTTGATATTATCATTCTTCTTAATTTTTTACCAATCTAATAGATGTAAAGTATAATCTGAATGAGGTGTTAATTTATATTTCCCTGATTAGTAATGTGTTCAAACACCTTTTCCTATTTATTGGCCATATGTGTTTCCTATTCTATGAAGTATTTGGCCATTTTTCTGTTGGGTGACTTGTCTTTTAATATTTGTATGAATTCCTTGTATATTCTGTATATCCAATCTTTGGGTCTATGTATTGCTTATGTCTTCCCCCAGTTTGAGACTTATCTTTTCCTTTTGATGAGTACAAGTTTTTAATTTTAGTATAATATATTCTTCTTTTATGTTCCTTCATGATGTTTTTTCTTACCTCTTCCTCAGGGAAAGAAAAATACTTTTCCATTTCTCTTCTTTTTTTCTGAAAGTTTTAAAAGTTTGCATTTTATGTGTAAGTCTAATTCACTTGTAATTGATTTTTGTGTGTGGTGTGAGGAATCCAGTTTCATTGTTTTCCGTGTAAATATTCGGTTGTCCTAGCTCCTTCATTGAATGCTTCCTTCTTTCTGTGGTAATGTGTATTGCTCGCTCTGTCTTATAGCAAAATTACAGGTAGATATTGTGATTTTTTGTTTCTAGGTTCTCTATTCCATCCCATTGAACAGGGTTTTTTTTGCCCTTATCACATGTCTTAATTACTGTAGCTTTATAGTGTCTTGCTTTTGGGAGGGCAGCTTATCCTTCAGGAATACCTTGATTGTTGTTGGTCTTTCCTCTCCTGTATATGTTGTAAAATAAAGTTCCATTAAAAAAAACTTACTGGGATTTTAATTGGAATTGCATTGAAACTATAAATCAAATTAGGGAAAATGGACGTCTTTATGATATTGAATATTCCTATAAACAAGACATGTTTTTAAATTCATTTTGTTTAATAAGGTTTTATATTTTTTGGTAATTAGGTCTTGCACGTGTTTGTTAGATTTTCTTCTTAGGTATCTTAAGATGTTTAAGTGGTGTCCGTTAGTTAAAATTACATTTCTGGCTGTTGCTGGTAGTTAGAAATACAAATAACATTTGTATGTTGATAATAAACTAGTGAGCCAATCATTTTACTGATTTGGGGTCTTTAAGTATACATCCATGCATTTGTGAATGATAGTTTTGTTCTTTCAGAACTTTGTACCTTTATTTATTTATTTATTTATTTTGCAGTGGCTAAGACCTGGTATCAAATAGAAGTAGTGATCATGGGATCCCTTTTTCTTATTTTTAAAAGGAATGTTTTTCATATTTCCCTCTTAAGTTATTAGCTGTTAAAATTGACAGTTTTTTAATTTATGTTTTTCTTGTTGATGTCATAGAGGGGAGAGGGGCATGCCAGGAGGGAGCATACAGGAAAAAAGTTGACTTTGCTGAGTAGGAAGATGGATTTGAAATAGACAATAGGTTGAGAACATAGTGAATTAAAGAACATCATGTAAAAATGTTAACAATTGAAAACTTTAAGTGTGAAATTTGAGGTGGTTGGGCCAGAGATGTAGATGTGATCGTAGATAATAAATCATACTTAATAAAGTCAGGAGTTAGATACACTGGTGTGGATGAGATTGCCTAAGGAAAGAGTGTAAAGGTGTCATGATCAAGGATAGCAATCTAAAAAACACTACCTCTTAATAGGTGAATACAATTGAAAGAAGATACGGGATAGGAGACCCAATAATATATAGTTTCAGATCCAAAAGAGTAGAGGAGGGGATTGTCAGTAGTGCCAAATGAAATGCCACAGAGAGGTGTGGGAAGATCAGGACTGAAAAGAAGGCATTGAATTTGGCATTTGACATTTTAGAGAAAAATGGTTTGAATAGATGAGGGAGAATGAAACCAATTTTGAGCAAGAATATGTAGATGGTACTAAATTAGAGAAAATATTTGTTAAATTTTGCAGTGAAGGACAAGACAAATGGGGTGGGTAGATTGAGAGGGAAGTAAGGTAGAGGGAGAGTTTTTTTAAGATAGGAAAAAACCCGTGCATTTTTAATTTTAATAGTTATTACCTAATAACCAACTCTGATTATCATCAAACTTTTAAAATTTTGCCAGTCTAATAAGTGAAAATCACTATTTGTTTTGTTCTACATTCAATTATAATGAGATTGGGCTTCTTCTAAATTTTAAGATTTTTTTTTTTTATTTGACAGAGATAGAAACAGCCAGCGAGAGAGGGAACACAAGCAGGGGGAGTGGGAGAGGAAGAAGCAGGCTCATAGCGGAGGAGCCCGATGTGGGGCTCGATCCCATAACGCCGGGACCACGCCCTGAGCCGAAGGCAGACGCCCAACCACTGTGCCACCCAGGCGCCCCTTCTTCTAAATTTTACATTGGGTTTTTCATCTTACTGATTTGTTAGAAATTTTTAATCAATGCAGTTAACTGTCATAAATATTTAAAATATTTTGTTAATTGACTTTATTGAATTTTAATAATAACTCCGTTATGAGTTAAGTTTAGTTTCAGAAACAAGTAATAGAATTTCAAACAATAGGGGCACCTGGGTGGCTCAGTTGGTTAATCACCTGCCTTCCGCTCAGGTCATGATACAGGGACCCTGGAATTGAGCCCTGCATCTGGCTCCCTGCTCAGCGGGGAGCCTGCTTCTCCCTCAGCCTGCCGCTTGCTCCCCCTGCTTGTTCTGTCTCTTTCTCTCTCTGTCGAATAAATAAATAAAATCTTAAAAAGAAAAAAGAAATCCAAACAATAGTTTAAACAGAATAAAAATGGGTTTTAAGTCTGAAGATACCTTCTGGTCTTTTCAGCCATACTTAGTTTCTCCACTTCGGTGGTTGTTGAAGCTCTAGTCTTTAGCTTCAAGTTCCAAGCAGGGATGTGGGACATAGGGTTTGACACTTTGGATCTTTCCCCTTTTAGAAGCTTTTCTGGAAGCCCTACTCAGTCTATTTTATTTATATCTTAATTGCCAGGTGTGTATTTGGCTGCTTCTGTTTGTTAGGGTGACTGAGAAGTGTAGTTGCAGCATCAAACAAAATTATTCTGTTAGTAAGAAAGCTTTTGCAAATGGATCTCTCTTTTTAAGGCTAAATGATGTTTCATTGTGTATGTGTATCACAGTTTCTTTATCCATTCTTCCATTCAGGAACACTTAGGTTTTCATATCTTGGCTATTTTGAATAATGCTCTAATGAACATGGGAGCACAGATAACTTTGTGAGATACTGTTTTTATTTCCTTTGGGTGTATACCCAAGAAAGGGGTAGCTGGATCATGTGGTAGTTCTATTTTTTTTTTTTTTTGAGGAACCTTCATGCTGTTTTCCATAATGGCTATACTGCTTTACATTACCACACAGTATATGAAAGTTCCCTTTTCTCCACATCCTCGCCAACACTTGTTATCTTTTAATAATTTTTTTTTAATAATTGCCATCCTAACAGATAATGAAGTGGTACCTCGTCGTGGGTTTGATTTGCATTTCCCTGATGATTAGTGATGTTGAGCACCTTTTCATACACCTGTTGGCCATTTCTGTATCTTTGGAAAAATGTCTATTTGGGTTCTCTTTTAATCAGTGTCTTTTTTTTTTTTTTTTTGCGCCTGTTGAGTTATATGTGTTCCTTACAAATTTGGGTTATTAATCCCTTATCAGATATATTGCTTGCCAATACTCTTATTCTGTCAGATTTTCTTTTTATTTTGTTGTTTTCTTTGCTCTGCAGAAGCTGTTTAGCTTGATGGAGATGGTGTGTTAATTAGCCTTACCTTACCGTAGTAGTCCTTTATGTATGTAAATATATTAAATCATGTTGTACACCTTAAAAATATATAATTTTAGTTTTAAAATAACAAAAATAAAAAAAGTAAATAGAGGAATTTGGAAATAGGGTAGGCAGCTAGCAGTTTCCATGAGAAAATATAAATTCTTACCAGTGTGACTACTAGGTTTACATCATACTTCCAAAAGCTTGGTTGTATAGAGTGATTGAGCAGTGAATTAGCATTGAGCTTTTGCTTTTTGCTTTTCCAGGTGGAGAGTTCATGAACTAATCTTTTTTCTCCTGATTTTCCCCTTGATTTGAATGTTACCTGTACTTAAACCTGTTAAATTCTCAAATAGATTTGCTGCTGCTTCTGTTCTCTCTAATCTGTCCATTTATTTATTTTTTACTATCTCTTCTTTAGTACTAAACTCTTGTAAACACTATAATTCTATCCCTGTAATTCTATAATTATAACAATTTTATAGGATAGGGTTAACATCTCTCTCTTCATTGTTTTTAGCATTTTCTTGCCTATTGTTACATAATTATTTCACAAGTGAACTTTAGTACCTAACGTTTGGTTGTGTTAGCATTTCTTCACCTCCTCCAAAATTTTTTTTTTAAATTGAGAATTTATTACGAATGTATTGGTTAATTAGAATTTGACAGCTTTACAAAATGTATTTATCTCTCTATAGTTTAATATTCTCTTAAATGTCCTGTATATTTTTAAGATTTATCTTTAGATATGTGACATTTTTCTATTATTGTAACCTTTTATTCTGCTTTAGTTTTAAATTGTTATGGTAAAATATACCTAACATAAAATTAACCATTTTACCCATTTTTAAATATATGGTTCAGGGGCGTTAGGTACATTTATATTATTATGAAGCCATCGCTACCATCTCTTTCCAGAATATTTTTCAACTTTCCATACTGAAACCTCATACTCCTTAGACAATAGCTTCCAAGTTCTCGTTCCTCCTAGCCCCTAATGACCATTCTGTTTCTGTCTCTGTGAATTAGACTATTCAGGATATCTCATATAAGTAGAATAGTACAGTATTTGTCCTTTTGTGGCTAGTTTATTTCACTTAGTGTAGTGTCTTTAAAGTTCATCCGTGTGATAGCACCTGTCAGAATTTCCTTCCTTTTTATATACCAAATTCTGTTTATCCAGTCATCTGTCAGTGGACATTTGGGTTGCTTCCACTTTTTGACTATCGCAAATAATGGTGCTATGAACATGGGTATACAAATAGCTTTTTAAGTACCTGCCCAGTTCTCTGGGAATATATATAGAAGTAGAATTGCAGGATTATGTAGTTTCTGTGTTTAGTTTTTTGAGGAACCATCATATTGTTTCCCATAGCAGCTGCAGTATTTTACATTTCCACCAGCAATGCTAAGGGTTCTAATTTCCCCACATCTTGCAACACTTATTTTCAATTTATTTGGTATTTTTAAAAATAATTGCCATCCTAATGGGTATGAAGTGGTGATTGTGGTTTTGGTTTTCATTTCCCTAATGATTTGTGATGTTTGGCCTCTTTGCATGCATTTATTAGCCATTTGTATATGTTCTTTGGAAAAATGTCTGCTCAAGTCTTTTGCCCATTTCTTATTGTGTGGGGGGGTTTGTCCTTGAGTTGTAGAAGTTCTTTATTATGTATATTAACCCCTTATCAGGTAAACAATTTGTAAATATTTTCTCTGATTCTGTGGGTTGCCTTTTCACTCTATTGATAGTGTTCTTTGCACAAAAGTTTTTAAGTTTGAGGTAGCTTCATTGGTCTGTTTTTGCTTTTGTTGCCTGTGCTTTTGATGTTAACCAGGAAATCATTGCCAAATCCAGTGTCATGAAACTTTTCCTCCTTATGTTTTCTTCTACTTCTGAAGTTAGGTCTTTGATCCATTTTGAGTTAATTTTTGTATATGGTGTATGATAAATTTTGTTCTTTTGCACATGAGTATCCAGTTTTCCCAGCATTGTTTGTTGAAAACTCTCCTTTCCCTTTTGAATGGTCTTGGTACTCTTGTGAAAAATCTTTGGACCTTACATGTAAGGGTGTATTTGGCGGTTCTTTATTCTGTTCCATTGGTCTGTTTCTCTTTGTTTATGCCAGTACCGTGCCATTTTGATACTGTATTATAATAAATTTCAAATTATTTTTTTGTATCGACTTTAAATATTAATTATTAACCTGATATTTTCCTGAATTTTTTAACAGTTTTTCAGTTGATTATGCAGAGATATGTCTGTTGCAAATAATGTTAAAATATGACTTCCTCCTATTTTGTCAAGTTTTGTCTAATTGCATTGACTTTAAAACAGTGTTAAATAATTATGTTGCTTACTTACAGCATTTCTTTTCTTGCTTCTGATTTAATGGAAATTCTAATATTTCACCATAGTGCATGAAGCAGCTTTTGGTTTTAGACATACTCCTAAACTTCTGAGGTTGACATCAAAAAGCTTAATTACAGTTTGGCACTTAATTACAGTTTGTTTCTTGTTGTTGTTAATGGTAATAAAATGTGTATCTAAAGAATCATGGAAAGACTGCCCAGTTTTGGGGTTCGTATTGTATCACCTAAGAGGACTTCAGCTAATTGACTTTTTCTCTCTTTTTTCAGAATGGCCAGAGTTTTCTGGTTTTGGATGAACAAAGATTTGCAAAAGAAATTCTTCCCAAATATTTCAAGCACAATAATATGGCAAGCTTTGTGAGGCAACTGAATATGTGTGAGTACGGGCAGTAGTTTATTTGGAGTACTGTCATCAGCCTCTGATTAAACCATTTTTTCCTATTAGGTTGATAAAGGAAAGGGAAATCTTTTACTTTTATCAATTCTAGTATCTAATTTTTTTTTTTTAAGTCCTCTAAATTTTTGATCTTTTTCAGATGGTTTCCGTAAGGTTGTGCATATTGACTCCGGAATTGTAAAGCAGGAACGAGATGGTCCTGTTGAATTTCAGCATCCTTACTTCAAACAAGGCCAAGATGACTTGTTGGAGAACATTAAAAGGAAGGTGAGCTATTGTTAATGTGATTTATTTAAGGCATTACCATATAGCATACTTGGTCAACACAATATTTTACCTGTTGAAATTAAGAATGTACCGAAATACACAGGTATTTCTTGTTGGGATGACTTAGATTAATAAAGCTTTAATTATTTCTTTCTATTTTATATTTTTTCTCTGCAGTCAACTGTTCTGAGGGCTCTGTCTTCAAATACCTTCTAGAGGGAAGGAAAATATTTACATTCTGACTGAGGGTGAGGAATCATCCATATTGGGATGGCTCACGCCTATTAATTTAGCTTTAAAAAAATATAAGCTCCTGGTAGAATGTCTACTCCCTGGAGGGCTTTTTCTGAAGTTCACTGTTGAGTATCTGATGCTGAGAATAAGTCCCTTGCACATAGTAAGGCATGTAATAATACATTTTTTAATGAATGGTATCTTTTGCTGAAATACAATATTTTTACTAAATCCACAAAAGAGGGGGGATAAAAGAGTAATGGACCATGAAAGAAAATGGCCTAGTGCGCAGCTGTTACTGCATAAATTTAATTAAAAGTGGAATGTGATAATAAAGAGTCTTGGGGAAATTACAGTGAGTTTGGTGAAAGGGAATGAAAAAAAAGTCCCTAAGTTGTTCCTGCTCATGGAAACTTCTCCACGTTAAAAAAAAAAAAAAAAAGATTTCTTATCCTCTGTCTTTGAGCTATGAAGTTTATTCTTTTTATAGAATCCTATCCTGGGCTTTTTGGAACGAAATCTAAGTTACTGAATGGGCTACAAAACACACTTATAATAGGGAAACTTTGAATTTACCAACATGGTGTTTAGTATTTTATTTTCTAAATTTGCTTTCAAAAGGTTTCATCTTCAAAACCAGAAGAAAATAAGATTCGTCAGGAAGATTTAACAAAAATTATAAGTAGTGCTCAGAAGGTTCAAATAAAACAAGAGACTATTGAGTCCAGGCTTTCTGAATTAAAAAGGTAAAGTATTATTTCCAAATATAATCTTGGAGTGCCTGGGTGGCTCAGTCGTTGAGTGTCTGCCTTCGGCTCAGGGCATGATCCCGGAGTTCTGGGATTGAGCCCCACATCAGGCTCCTCAGCTGGGAGCCTGCTTCTTCCTCTCCCACTCCCCCTGCTTGTGTTCCCTCTCTCACTGGCTTTCTCTCTCTCTGTCAAATAAATAAGTAAAATCTTTAAAAAAAATAAAAAGGTAAAGTATTATTTCCAAATATAATCTTAATATAGGGGTTAGTATGTGTGTGTTGGGGGTTGGAGGTTAGTGCTTTAAGTACTTAGATCACATTGTTGAAGCCAAGATAAAAGGTCATTTTTTGTAAGTATTGGTTCCCTTTAGTTTTCATTTGTAGTCCTTGACTTTACCTCAATATCATATTTTCTTGACAGTTTTCAAAAGAATTTATAAATCTGGGCAATTAAAACAATTTGATGCACGAGTCTCACTGATGAAACAATATGTGTGAGTACGGGCATAGATCTTTAAATCCATGTAGGAAATATGATTCTACTTAGGTTAGCTTTCATTAGGATATTCACACACGTGAGGGCACACAAGCGGTAGAAAAACACTACATATGTTACTCATATCTTCTTTTATGGTAGTTTCATAAAACTTTTCTATTGTGGCTTCGTAGGAAAAATAGGCCACAAAAAATAGGGAAAAAGGATGCAAGAGACTTTCCCTACTTGGTATTTATCTTACCGAGACATGGTAAAGTGTTATTCAAAACTTTTTATCTACAGAAACATGCTTTTGCTTTATTGGAATTCTTGCCCCATTACTTGCCACAGTAAAAACTTGTATATAGAGTAGATGTGTACTTCTCTCAGTAAGTAGTTGGGATTTTCTCTTATCCTAATAGGGTCCAAAGTCTTGAGAGTACATATTTTATGTATTCTCTCTTCCATTTCAAATGTGGGACATTAGTTCAGCTGTCTTAAGTGTCTTCATTAAAAGAGTAACCTTGAACTTTGGTTCCCTTTTTGAATAAGGCTTAATGTTAAGCTGCCCCATTTTGCATATTTTATTTAATCACTTATGCCAGTTTATTGTATGTATCTTGTGTCTCTTGAGGTGCCCTTTGACCCAATTCCTTGAATCTCAGGTTTAGCCCTTAAGGAATGGGATCCCAAATTCATCCTGTAAGTTTTAGAGGTAACTATTCTACTTATGTTTAGGAGGCAGATGATAATATCTTTAAATATCTAAGTCAGAGAAAATACCCTAGTTATTCAGTAAGTTTTAAAGTTTTATTTTCAACATCTTCTATATGTAAGATACAGAAATCCCTTTTATAAGAGTTTGGCTTGAGGAAAATGGATATTATGGAAATTAAGAGCAAAAATTAAGGTATTTAATAGGTGAATTATCTTTCATGCCTTCTCAGTGTTATCATTGCTGCTAACATTTAATAACAGTGCAGTTTCAATAAAAATTAATGAAGGAAAGGAAACTGTTACTACTAGGCAAGTTATTGGTTTGTCATATATTTAGACATGCTTTAAAAAAACTTTCTTTAGTGTTTTCGTATGTTTGAAACAGATCTTAAGATAGACAGTTTTAGGACTGATCGACTTTTAGATCGACTTCAACACTTACTACAAATAATCCGTGTGATCTTAGGCAAGTCCTCTCAATTCTTGGGTCTCAGTGTCCTCCTCTACAAAATAGAGTTAATAATTCCTTTCTTGACTGAAATTATAGAACTTTAAGAAATACACATAAAATGCTTAGCATAATCCCTGGAGCATAGTTAGTGCTGGGTAAATGTCACTTCCTTTAAGAATTCTTTTCTAAGCACAAGTCCTGAATTCACTGGTAACCATAGTTGAAAGGTTAGTTCATTTTTTAAACAAGAAGTAATGAACCACATTGTCAGAGAAGTAAATTGCCTGCTACTATATGGATGTAGGCATGATTCTTAAATTTTTGTGTTTCTATTGCCATGATTAGAAAGTACTATAGTTATGAAGGAGTTGTGTTAAGATAGTTGCCATTTTATGTAATTGAACCAGTTTTTCCAGTTTCATGAACATATATAGCAAAGTTCACTGGTATTCTTAATTAAATATACTGAAGTCTGGCTTTCTGACTAAATTTTGTTTTGTTTTTTAATAAATGGTAACGTAGTGAGAATGAGTCCCTTTGGAAGGAGGTGTCAGAATTACGAGCAAAACATGCACAACAGCAGCAAGTTATTCGAAAGGTAAGCTTTTTCCCCCCATGACCATAATCTGCCTTTGTTTAATTTGTGTACCATTTGTGACCCAAAAAAGTCTCTATTGAATAGTGATTGATCTTAGCTTCTTATATATTGGGTTCACATATAGTAGTGAAACTATGAAATCAAACAAATTAGGTCAACCGTTATATTTTCTTTTTAATAAGAGACATTTCTCATTAGCTCAATATGGTAATTCCTTAGCTTTTAGTAAGTGACCTTTAGCCTGATACAACAACTTTAAAGGTACTTTATTTTTAGGAACATAATATACTTACCAATTTCTTTACGTTTTTTACTATGAATGACAGCCTTACTTTGTGGGTTTGTTGTTGTTTTTATTATTTTTTTACTTGAAAAGGCATAGATACGGTCTTGGAAGACAAATGACTAAAATGTTCAAATTAGTTGACCAAATTATGAGTTCAAAAAGATTAGTTATCAATGTATGCTATTATTAGTCTCTGCGGAAAAGTAGTTAAAGTACTGTGTTGTAAAATAAATTCTAGATTTTAGTATCTGAGCTGAAAATTACTGGGGGAACTGAAAATCTCTTGGTTGCATTGTGTCCTTGTGATTTAGTCTTTTCATATCAGCTTTCATATGTTAATAAGACTTGAAACATAAAAGTAATTAAGGCAGCTATTTTTTGCTCATGAGTAAACTAGACTCTTAAGTTTAAGCAACAGGTTTTTTGGGGGGGAGGAAGGGTGGGAGTACTTCAGCTGGTTTGTGCTGAGATGCCTTTAGCTAAAAATAGGGTTATGACCGACAGGATCTGGGTCTAGTGGAACAAGCTTAGAACAGAGATGAATGGTTGCAGCCTTTGGCTTGTAGTCAAAATAGATAAACTGTTTTTTTGTTTTTTTTTCAAATCAGTATGCAAGTGAAGGTTGAATGTAAAATTCAGTTCTAAGTGTTTAGTCCAGGTGCATATATATTCAAAACTTCCAGAGCTGATTCCAACATGCAACCCTGTTAAGAATACCTGATTTAAAATGATAGTTGTATTTTAACCTGTACTTTATTTTTAAAAAATCTTTTAATCTTTTCCAGAAAACAGTGTTTTATAGTTAAATATTGGCTTATAATACTATAAACTTTTTTCCCTAAAACCAAAGAAAGTTGGTAAAATACTTACATAACACTTTAGTTTTTCATGAAAGCTAATATTCTGTCTGTTCAAATTTGAGGTTGAATATATGTGGTTTGGTGGAGCTAGGGAGTTTTCATAATGCATAGTGATAGCTGATAATCTTTTGTCTATTCCTGGAATTGCTTCATACGTCTGCCATTTACTCCTTGGCCGTGGGTTAGTTGGAATAGTGTATGTGAGTTACCTGGTATAGGTACTTGTTACAGGATAAGATAATAGTAGCTATTATAGAACTTGTTGGGTCCCGAAGTTAGATGCTGTAAATGTTAGATGCCTTATCTTCTCCTTCAGGAAACAAGCTTTGTACAGCGTGATGCAGAATTGTCATAAGAGAAAATATGTAGAACAAATTTCAGGAGAAATTTAGCCAGTGCTTCATGTTCTTATAAATTCAACCACTAATGTTTTTAGAATTTTTCTATAACATTTATAAATTAACAAAAGTAAATGAAGCCAAATAATTTTTTTAGATACTTTTAAGCTTAAATTTGTCTTTCCATCAGCCATCAGTCAGCATTTTCTTTTGAATAAACAGTTTAGTGGCTAATTTCCTTTTCATGACTCTAATGCTGTTTAACTTTTCTGCAGAGAGTCTAAATAGTCCTCCGGTCACTTTTGGTCTTCATTTATAGCCTCTCACTGATATACTGCTTTTCATAGTTCATCATATGATCCTCTCCTTTTTAGCTCCTTTAGGAAGATGACAATAAATGTCAAGGTATACCCTAAGCCAGTGATTCTCACATTCACATCAGTATCATCTGGAGGATTTCCTAAACATACATTGCTGGACCCTGTCCTCAGAATTTCAGATTCAGCAATTCTGGAGTGGGATTGAGAATTTGTGTGTCTAATAGGTTCCTGGGCTAATACTGCTGGTCCATGGACCACACTTTAAGAAAAACCGTCGTAAAATATGAAAGATCATTTGCATGTCTTAATCTGTTTAGTAGTTTTTTCCTTTTAAATTTAATCTAGCTCTGAAGATTAAACCAGCTTCTCTTGATTGGCAGTATGGGTATATTGGATGTTTAAGAGCAAAATTATCCAAAACAAAATCTATTCATTGTTTATTTGAAAAAAGTATATGTATTCCAACTTTAAAATTGTGAATTTATTTTTGGAACCTCTAGTTAACTGTATTTTGGGGTTTATTTCTGTTGCTATATAATTAAATATTTCATGACAATATATTTTTTGTAAAGATTTTATTTATTTATTTGTCAGAGAGAAAGGAAGAGAAAGCACAGTAGGGGAAGCAGCAGGCAGAGAGAGAGAAGCAGGCTCCCTGCTAAGTAAGGAGCCTGATATGGAACTCGATCCCAGGACCCTGGGATCATGAACTGAACCGAAGGCAAATGCTTAATCAACTGAGCCACCCAGGTGTCCTATGACAATATTTTTCATTAAGCAATAATTTTTCTAGGATAAGCCAATAAGCTTTTTCTACCTTGAAAATTTTATGCTCTCTTCTGAAAGAGCTGGCAGTCTCTTTTTGCCTCAATTATATTACCTAGTTTAAGAAAAATGTTGCCTGACACTTTTTTTTTTTCCCCAGCATAATCTTGAAAAAATTTTAAGTAAAAACTTGGGATCTGTATCTGGGCATGCTTGGTTGTTAGCATCAAAACAAATAATTGAGCCGAGTATTGGGTTGATAAATAGATGGTGGTGGATGGATGGATGGATGGATTGGATGGATGGATGAATGTCTTAAGCATCTTGGTATTCTAGGTAGCTGCAACTTTTATTTTGTCACAGGTTATTCTTCTGCCTGGAAACTGATATTTCTTTAGATATCAATTGTAAGATGCACTCTAGATTTCAAATATGTTAACATGTGAGAAATTATGTGACTTAGAATAGAAAATATATAGGATTTGAATTCATTTTATAAGACTTGTAATATGGACTAAAGAATTAGAGGAATCTATGATGGAAAATTTTTTGTTTATATTTTCCTTTTAGATTGTCCAGTTTATTGTTACATTGGTTCAGAATAACCAACTTGTGAGTTTAAAACGTAAAAGGTAAGTTTTTATCGTAAAACACTTCATTTGACCTGTTCGTGGACAACTAAACATTTTAGTGTTTAACCATGAATGGCCTACATTTGCTTTGTGTATGTCTGTTGTCCCAGATGAACAGTCCTTCCTTGTTAAATGATACTCTCGGCATTTCAAGAGTAGTGTTATTTCTTCCTGCTGTCATCCTGCTAATGTTTTTCGGAGACAAGGATAGCCTAAATGGTCATTTAAAAGACACATACATAGTTAATAAGGAATCCATTTTTATTCATATTAGCAGTTTAATGTAATGTTAGAAGGCTTGAGTGAGGGAAACTCTTAAAAGAAGGTCATGTATTGAAAAAAATGAAAAATCTTTTACTTGATCTCTTTTATGTTTAATCCACTAATAAGGAATTTAAAAACCTGTATATTGACTACGGCTTGTGATACTGAAAAATGTTAGTAACTGCCATTGTCACAACTAAAGCTTAAGAAGGATAGTGGACAAAGAAATAGTTGGAAGGAGAAAAAACTTGTAAGACTAAAATTTTAGCAAATGCTGCAACCTTAACTCTACTTCCACAAACTTGTTCTTATACTACCATCTACTTACTTTTTCTGTGTAAGTACAGTTCATAAAGAGTGATATAGTTCAGTCAGCAGTGAAGTATAGTCAGAGTGTAGTTTATTACATTTATTTTAACGAAAATAGTACAAAAGAATGGCTGAATCAAAGTCCTAGACACAGTCATCCCCTAGTTTCTGTTCCTAAGATGTGACCGTTTTTAAGAGTTCATTGTGTATCACTAACTGAACTCTTTTATTATTAAAGTGTGTATATTCATGTGAAGGTAAAACATTAGAAGTAGTTCAAATTTCTTTCATGTTTGCTTCACTGAGTTTCATGAATATATTCTGATTTTCAGGCCTCTACTTCTAAACACTAATGGAGCTCAAAAGAAGAATCTGTTTCAGCATATAGTCAAAGAACCAGCTGATAATCACCATCATAAAGTAATTTTTTGTTTAAATTCTATTTTATATTTGTTATCTCAAACCAAATTTTATTACAACAGTATTTCATGCATTCAAAATTTGCATTCAAAGTTCAGTGAATAATAATCTAAGTGTTCATCCTCCAGCTTTATTAAATCGTGACATTTTTTTATTTGCTTTAGATTATTTAAAGAAATAAACTATTATAAATATAATCATTTTAGTTGCCTGTTCCCAAGTTTGTTTTTGCCTCCTGATCTTCAGTCTCTGCTAGGTAATCATTTTCTTGAGTAGTATTTATCATCTCCGTGGTCATTTTATATGTGTGAATTCGTGAACAATATTTGGTATTATTTTGCATGTATCTAAACTTCATATAAATGATATCATTTTGCACATACCGTTTGCATTGCAACTTTTTTCACTTGGTTTTGCTTTTGAGATTTATTAAATAGATTTAGTTCATCTCAGCTACTACCTGAAATCAATTGACTATTATGATAATGTAATTACACACTCATCCATTGGTTATTTTAACTTGTTTCCAACTTTTATTATAAATTGTGCAGACCTAGAATTGCTAGCAATTGCAAAACATTTTTGTTTACCTTTATTTGTGTTGTGGGCTCTCTGGATCATTTGTCAAACTTAAATGCATTGGCAAATCAGTTCAGTCCAGAGTCTAGACTTCTTTTAATAGCTGATTGTCATTGTTACATTCAGAGCTTAGAATTCTAAATACTGCTTCAGATTTGTTATTAAAGTACCAAGATTTTTTTTTTAAGATTTTATTTATATATTTGCCAGAGAGAGCACAAGCAGGGGGAGCAGCAGGCAGAGTGAGAGGGAGAAGCAGGCTCCCCGCTGAGCAAGGAGCCTGATGCGACTCGATCCTTGGACCCCGGGATCACAACCTGAGTCGAAGGCAGCTGCTTAAGCAGCTGAGCCACCCAGGCGTCCCATGACTTTTTTTCTTGAGCAAATAAGAGTTAATTAACCAGGTTCTTGGGATCGAGTCCTGCATCGGGCGCTCTGCTCAGCGAGGGGCCTGCTTCTCCCTTTCCTTCTCCCTCTGCCTGCTGCTCTGCCTACTTGTGATTCCCCCTCTCTCTGTGTCAAATAAATAAATAAAGACGTAAAAAAAAGTTCTGTCCATCTAAAAATGTCGTGGAAAACATAAGAAAGCGAAAGACAAATTTATTTAAAAAAAAAAAACCTGTTTCTGAGTAAGCATACCTAACTGTTGTGTTTTTAGGATTGAAGACTCAATGTAAATGGATGAAAATTTCTTAATTTAACTGGACTTATATATTTTTAAGTCCTTTACATCTTTTGCCTCAGGTTTATCTACTGTTGAGATTTATAGATTTTTGCATTATAACAATGAGTTTAATTTGCTTTAGAGACTTGAATGCTTTTTTTATTTAGGTACCTATGATCTGAATATATCTGTAGCTGAATAAAAAAAATTACTGCTAAAAATTCAGGCTGACATTTAACTGGAATAGTTGAAATGTCTTTTTTTCCTATTAATGAAAGCATTTAATAAGAAAGCATAAACCGTATGTCAAATAGAGTAGCTTGAGATAAAATAATCCTCATCAGCACAGTGGCCATCTGGTTATGCTTGAAATTCCTGGTGAAGTTTTAAGACTTTTTTTTTTAACCCTTTGGATATAAAAAAAAATACTTTAAAATGTGAGGATCTTTCCATAGACTCATTCTGAGGCATGAGACCTTCAAGATTCCTTACAGTAAAAGAAATAGTTAAATAGTATGAAGTAACATGCCTCATACCTTTGTGAATTGGTACAAATACCAATTAGTGTGTAAGTCTCATTAGGGCAGAGAACATAGCTAAGTTGTATCCTTAACATTTAGTCAATAATGGGTGCCCAATTAGCACTTTTTAAATGGTATATTGTTTCGTAGTCAATATAATTTCAATTTTTGAAATATTTTCTCCCTGATTTTTTCAGGTTCCACACAGTAGGGCTGAAGGTTTAAAGGCAAGGGAGCGGATTTCAGATGATATTATTATTTATGATGTAACTGATGATAATGCAGATGAAGAAAATATCCCAGTTATTCCGGAAACTAATGAGGATGTTATATCTGATCCCTCCAGGTAAGGAAATTATGACGTAAAATTTGTGAAAATATTGGTTACTTTTGTTTATTCTGTGATAAACTACTATCTAACTCATATTTGGATTATTAAACTGAAAAAGCCAAATTATTTAACCAAATGTTCTCCCTTCAGCAAAAAGACTTCCAACAAAAAGTAATGAGAATTGTAATTTTTTAATTTTGGAGTTAAACATCTTTAATTGGTCCTTTGTGGTCTCATATCATATGAAGAATCAATATTTATGGCTAAGCAACTCACCCAAGAAATTTAAGCTTTTTGATATGTGTTTTGGGGAGAAGAGTTTCCACGGAGAATGGATGGACAGAATGAGTTTATTGAATGCATTTGCAAATGTAATTGGTCCTTTCTCATATTGCTGATCTAGCTGTAGCCAATACCCTGATATTGTCATTGTTGAAGATGACAATGAAGATGAGTATGCACCTGTCATTCAGAGTGGAGATCAAAATGAACCAGCCAGAGAATCCCTAAGTTCAGGCAGTGATGGCACCAGTCCTCTCATGTCTAGTGCTGTCCAGCTAAATGGCTCATCTAGTCTGACCACAGAAGATCCTGTGACCATGATGGATTCCATCTTAAATGATAACATCAATCTTCTGGGGAAGTGAGTGCTCATTGCGTTATCATCTGAATTTATTTGCTTTCTTTGTTTACTTTACATGTTCGAATGATCTTCCTTTCAGATTATGAACCCATGGAAATCTTTCTTTGTTTTGGTCAGGGCTGAGCTCTGCAGATGTTTTTGTGAGAAGGATTTAATCATTCCAAGAACAGTATTGAGATTTTCTTGGAAATTCCTTAGATTTCTTTAATGAGATACTTGTTTTGAATGTCCATAAAGTATGTGCGTATATGTATTTGTGTTTTTATCAGGACTGGAATAACATAATCTCTGTTAAGGGGCTTACTTTATAGCAGAAGAAAACCAGAAATTAGTGGCAATAATGAATAATAAGTTTAACATTTTATTATTTATAGTGTAGAGGAAAAAAGATAAATCAGACTGTGTTGCAGAATCTTTTTTTCTGTAAATACTAAAGTGTTGTGTAAAGGCTGTGAGATCTCAGTTAACCACATTTTCAGGAATCTCAAATACTGAATAGGATCTCTTAAGGCTAAGAATTTTGTAATGTGATTTTAAATGTAAAAACAAGGAAACCTAATATTTGACATTTTTAAAATCTTTTTTCCCTAGGGTCGAGCTGTTGGATTATCTTGACAGTATTGATTGCAGCTTAGAGGACTTCCAGGCCATGCTGTCAGGAAGACAGTTTAGCATAGACCCAGATCTCCTGGTTGATGTAGGTACTTTGAATAATCTTTGCTGTACTGGCAGTTTGTATATTTACATATGTTGTTTATAAATCAGTACATCATTTTTTTGTATTCTCGCTGTTTTTGCATTTTCTTTTTTTAAATGAATGATTTTGTTTATCAGAAACAATGAGCAGATAGGTTCAGGGCAGTGAAGGAGGGTGATCACTACCCGTTTCTGCATAGCAGTTCAGTTAATCCTCCTGTAACAACATAGCAGTTCTGTTCAACAGTACTGCTAAATCCAGGTCTTCTCTGGACTTGTTGCCGTATTTGTTTTGCTCTAGAAAATTTGTCACTGAATAGAAATTGGTGGAAATTTAGTAATAGAGTTACTTAGCCAGGAAACAGCATGGAGACACTTTTTAATGTTTTCCACTCAAATGAATTATATTTTATTATATTAGCTATATTTAAAAAATTTTTATGTCCTGAGTCCTAAGGTTACCCTGTTCCAGTCCCCACCACCACCTACATGAACATGACTCCAATGCTGTCTGGACTTTGAATCCTTATCTCCCATTTCTGGCACTAACTACCTTTCTTGCTCTCTTCCCTCTTGCTCCTACCATTCCTCTCTCTGTTATGTGGCTTGGTCCCATCCAGATGAATGGGCCTATCCAGATGAATATTGTTCTTTCCCTGATTTCCTTTCTGTTTTAAATATGTTCCTCTATCCTGAAAAGTTTTGTTCCTCCTTTTTTTTTTTTTTTTGCATTTTCTGCCTTAAAATGCAGCTTCTCTTACATCAAAAGATTATGTAGTCTTGTCCTTTTAAGAGCTTCTCAGTGAGGCTAAAAGGAATTAGTCCTTTCTTATTCTTCAGTCTTACTAATTTACCACCTAACCATCTGCTTCTCAGTCTTTGTCAATATCCATGATTTGATTATGTTTTCCAAATCATCCGTATGTCACAGAATAGATTTCACTTTCTTTGAAGATTTCCTTTCCATACTGGCCTATGTTATAATCTTAAGTGAATGCAACATCCATATTAATGACCTTTAATTTGTTAGTAGTAATTTATCAGCCTTTCTTGATTCTGTCAGTCTTTGTCCCCACCCTGAATCCAGGGACCTTTTAGGATATCTGTCCCTTAGGTCATAGGAAGGAAATAAAATTCCGTAATTCTGACCTTCTACAAATCCTTGCAGTCTTCAATTAGATTATTTTAATTTAACCTTGGAACATTTTTCGTACTTGTCTGTCCTCAAGACCTCATCTATCTCAGTCTTCCCTATTCACGGAGGATAATCACCTGCCTCTCGTAAGCTGTGCAATCTCATCTTCTTTCTTAGAGGAAGTGCTTACTTTAAAGCTTATTTGTACACCTGCCCTCTTCCTCTCTGTTTTACATCTCTGTCCTTGATCTTTCCCATCTCACTTTAGTGGGTACAGATCTCTGTCTTAAACATTTTGATGTGTTGCTCTGCTCATTAACCATTTTGCTTCTCTAATTCTTTCACTATAAAACTTTAGGAATGAGTGGCTTTATTTGTTACTTCTTTTTTACTCTATATTTCTTTTGAAACCCTGCATTGTCTTGCTTATTTACTCTAAGCCTGTGCTGCTTTGGTTTATTCATAGTGAGTAGGCTACAGTTTTTTTTAAATCAGGCCATTGGGCTAGTAGGTTTGTTTTGAATCAGACAGATTTGAGTTTCATCTGGTTCACATCACTTACTAGCTATTTAACCTTGAGAAAGTTCACCTCTCTTGCCCAGTTTCCCCATTTGTTAAATGTGGCTAATGCCTAACATGAAGTTCTCTTGTGGGGATTATAAATAATTATTGCTATTATTATTAATACTGGTTATTTTTGACAGTGGAACTTCTGTTGATTTTAGAGGCACTGGACTTGTTTTTTTCCTGTCTCCCTAGCTATTCTCTGTTTACTCTAAGAGCTTTTTTTCTCCCCTGTTTTCTCCTTGTGAGTATTCCCCAAGATACCCACTCTTTTTATCTTTTTATTTGTTCTACATCTCATCTTTTCTATCCTTCGTCTGTGGGGGGATTTTGGCTTATAGGATTGCTCTCAAATTATATATCTCCAGCTCTTAATATTTTTTTAAAGTAAACTTTGCTTGAATTCTAATTCCATGCCTTTGGGTTCATCAGTTAAGATCTTTCCTTAAATTATTTGTGTTTAACACCAAACTTTTCTTTGTTCTCTAAATGAGCTATACTTTTCAGCTTTCTTATTTTCTATAGTGGTATCGTACTTCTCTTTACTCACCCAGGATAGTAATCACTGAGTCATTTTGGTTTCCTTATCTTTATCTCATTGTTCATCAAGTCCTGTGTATTTTCAAAAATAGCACTCAGATCATCCCTACCTTCTGTTGCCTCTCTCATCTAAGACCTTCATTATTTCATCCTTATGTTGATTGTAAAAATCACCCATAGGTTGTCTTGTTCTCTGAGATGGCAAAGATGCTAAGGACGTGAATAGGTATGCTGAGGAGTTCATGGGTTCTCTGCAGAGTTCAGTTCTTAGTGACTGTGTAGAGCTAGCAGGAAAGGCCTGGCCTTAGGATTCAACCGTGTCAGCTCCTCATGTATGATCTATGTTTTTCTGCCTCACACTATGCATCTGCTGGGAATACATGAAGGTATCTCTGATTTAGTGGGTGGCATTGAGTGGGGCAAAGAAGGAGTGAGGAGCTTATACTCTACAGATGCCACTTTCAATAGGGACAAAATCTGGTCAGGTCTCAGAGGCAGTGACAAACTGAACTTGGCAGAGATTGGTGGTCATGTAATTTATCTACTCTTACGGGTCTCAGTCTCTTCCTTTCCATGGATCGGGTAGTATGAAAGGGGGGAAAGTTAACAAGAGAAGAGAGCTGGGGATATTTTTAGGCTATCATGAAAGTAGAACTTTTTTTTTTTTTTAAATGGAACTTTAAGGAGAGGAATCAATGTCTAGAGACTGTGGAGGAGGGATCTATCTGCATTTTGTTCTATCCCGTGAACCATTTGGTGTGTGCATTCTCCTAAAATGCTTTTAATCCCTATATTTCCTTGCTGAGGCCTTTTCCAAGGTTCTTAACTCCTGACAGAATGTGGCCTTATGCTCTGACCGGCCTTACTTTACTTCTTGAACTTTGCACATATAATTTACTATTCAACTCAGAACTTTTATGTTACTTGGACTGGTCATCTTGTCTACTGCTAGAACTTAACCCCCATCATTCTTTCTTCTCTATTATTGCTGATGTTATAATTTATTTTTCCCTCCATTCTCTCAAGTCCTAACCATTCTTCAGGGACTGATACGTGTTGGATAGCTTCCTCAAGACTTTTTGTTTCATCTTGCGTGTGCGTGTGTGCATATGCATGTGTGCACACGCATGATTTTCTCCTGTCTCTTTTCTCAGTATTTTTGATCCCCACCATCCATTAGTATTATAATACTGGATTGTATCTGATCATATGTTGCTATTTGATGTTGTTCTTGTCTTTTAGATTGTAAGCTCCTAGAGAGCAGGAATAGTGTCTTCATCTTGTATTCTTCATGGTGTTAGTTATTTCTTAGATGCTCAATAAATCCTTGTAGAATGAATGACTGAAGCTTATGACTTAAAAGTTATGTCTGTAAACTGGCTGGACTGAGGCGTACAGTAAGCAGTGGTCTTAGCATTTATGTCTTCTGTTTCTAGGTGAGGTGAAAAGAACCAGCAAGGAGGTCTGCCATTTGGTCAGAGGGCTCCATTTGAGGTGTAATTTGGGAGCCACCATCATAGAGCAGATTCTATAAATTTCTCACATAATTAGCAGGAAGTCAGTGAAGGCTTACTGTCAGGGCAGGGGTGCCACTTAAAGCCAAAGGCATTTAGAGAGAAAATAATAATAAGGAAATGAAGGAGAGAAGAAGTTGGGCAAACCACTATTTGTCTTAAGTGATTTGCCCCACTGTTTTATAGAGAAATTCTTACAACATCTGATGCATGGGCTAGCTTGCTCTGCTTTTATATGTTTTTCTTTCTGTTTTCCTGCTTTTCTCTTTCAAACTGTTTTACTGTATGAAAACTTCCTAGTGCAGGAGCAACATCTCTTCACCCACATGGCTGTATAAAAATTTTGAACACATAGTTAATTCTTTTTTAATATTTTTTAAACTTATCATCTTTCTTGTTTGGTCTTTCAGCTTTTCACTAGTTCTGTGCAGATGAATCCCACAGATTACATCAATAATACAAAAGTAAGTTTTAATTCATGTTGCTCAGGACCCATAGCTGTAAGAATCTGAAAAAAAGTCCTAGTAAGTAGAGAGCAGTATCACTCCCGGTTACAAAAAGCATTTTGTATTCTTACCTTATGTGTGTGTGATCAAGATAGTAAAATTCTAGATGAAAAAAAAGCTTTTGATTATGGGGTGAGTCATTGCCCAATTCTACAGGCATCTGTGTGTTTAACTCTCAGTACAAAATCAGCCCTCAAAGTGCTTGGAGATCAACTGACTTAAACTTGGCATGTTAAGGTGTGTCACTGAAATAAATTATTAAAATATTATTTCTTCACGTTTTATGTGCTTCAGTGTACATTCTTATTCCTTCTATAAACAGCTTCTCAGCAGTTTTTATTGAAAATTCACTGGTACCCATATTCTTAAATAAGTTCCTTCGTTTTATTAGCATGCAATAAAAGCACAGGGATTTGAACTAATTTGTACTAATTGTAGGTAAGGCAAGTTGAAACAAGTATGGATTTTGGACACTTTTTTTTTAAAGTACGGTTTTGTTATTTTATTAGACAATTCCAGTTGGGATTAGCAAATGTTGACAGGAGTTTCCTTAGAACTGGTTTTTAATGAGTAATAAGGACAATTTGAAGTTAAGAGCAAATGATTAGAATCATTCTGTTACTTTGCATATAACTTATACAATAGGTGTATTTTTAAATATTTTTTAAATACAGTAGTTGTATACTCCATTTATCTTGCATTCATACCAAACTGTTCAGTCGCATTTTTTAATCGAATATAAAGGTGTAAATCAAGTCCTATGAAATTTGTACAAATTCTAGATTAGTGAACTTAAAATTTTATTTTGGTTTTTGTTCTTTTTGTCTAAAAATGAACACTTAATATAAATGATTAGAGTGAGGGGGTAGAATTTTTCTAATGTCATGTGTGAGGATAATCTGACCAGATTTTCTGCATATTCAAGATTATAGCCTGGGTAACTTAGAGTTGAAATAATTTGTGAATTTTTGAACTAAAAAGTTGATTATACATTGAATATTTGGATAATTTTTATCAGGGATTAGCATACTTTTTATAAAAAGGCCACTTGGTAAATACTCTGTCACAAGTACTTAACACTGTAATTGTAGTGCAATAGCAGCCATAGACAATACGTAAACGAATGAGTGTAGCTGTGCTTCAGTAAAACTTTATTTACAAAAACAGGCAGCATGCTGAATTGGCATGTGGACCAGAGTTTGCCTGGATTTATATTATAAGTTTCTATGGATCACCTCAGCCCACTGGGTTTCAGTAAATATGGTTTATTAAATGTTAAGTCTTAAGGTGAATGAACCCATATCATGCATTCATTTAGTGAATGTGCTGCACTGTTTATTTATTGCTACACATTGAGTCATTCTTTATTCTTGGATTATACTCTTTATTCCAAAACCAATAGTTTAATTAAAGTTCTCAAGAATAGCAGTTAAACAGCAAATTGCATATTGTTCTATAGTGCTATAGAAAAATTAGAGAATGATTTTTCATTATAGTTCTAAAATCTAGATTAATGTTTTCAAATAATTGGTGCATCAGCTGTCATTCCCTTGTTCATGACAAGTATTTTATTAACATAAATTACAACACTCTTTTGTAATAAATCAGGGTACTTGTACTCTTCAGTAGAGCCATCTAAGTGGTCACTACTAATGAATAAGAATTTGCATCGGAGATGAATCCCCTTTGTCATCCTGGTTCTCATATGTTTTATAATAACAGTGGCATCCTTGAAAACTATTTTAAAAAGTAAAAATAAAGATGGTATTATTGCATTAATGTTTATTTATTGCAGTTGCGAAATCAGAAATGTTTTTATATACATTTTTGAAAAGGTTTAGTTTATTATGTTTTGGGGCCATTATTATTTCTGAATCTGGAAATTTGTGCTACTTCATTTTATGATGAATATCAGGGGAATCATAGAAATTAGTATGTTTTTTACACCGTATATACATAACGAGCATGCAAGTGTCTGGGATTTACAGCTATTTAGGGAAAATTGTGAATCTCAGCACCTCAGTTTGAACATCGTTGAAAAGAGCACTGAAGAACTAAACAGCATTAAAAGTTTAATCCCCTTTACAATCAGATGTGAGGAGAGAAGACAGTGGTTGAAAGAAGCAATTTAAATGACAGAAAAGAACTGAAAGAGTCTCAGAAAGGAAATGAAGAACCTTCACCTCAACTTTGAGGCTTCCAAATATAGAAATTAATAGTTTTAAGGATATCACCATGTCTTCCTGAGCTATTCTGAATATGTTCATTTATGGTAAATATTCTGTTTGTGAGTGAAGAGAAATGAGTAATTATACATTTTTAATCAAAACTGTTTAAGATGAGTTTAATTGTTTAAAAAATTATCTCTTAATTAGTTTGAAACCAGCCATCTTTGATTCATTCACATCTTTTACCCGTGACAAATTCTGTCTGTTCTTTTGAAATACCCCTCTTTTCATACTTAACTGCCATCCTAGTTCAGGTTCTTTGTTTCATCCACTTGATGACAGCAGTAGTTTTCTTAAAGGGTCTTAACCAGTCTTACCTATTCAAATCTCTTTCTCTCTCTAGTTCATTTTTCCTGGTGCTCCCCTTTCCCCTATATTTCAGATAATATACCAATATTCACACACTCTGCCAGTTTTTTTTTATTTTTTGCTATTTTTAGGAATATATAAAATGAAACAAGTATTTTTTTATATTATTTTTTCTCTTTTAGTCTGAGAATAAAGGATTAGAAACTACCAAGAACAATGTAGTTCAGCCAGTTTCAGAAGAGGGAAGAAAATCTAAATCCAAAACAGGTAGGTATAAATGTAGTATTAGTTTTTACAGATTTTTAAAATTGAGAGTCCTACATAAAAACTACTGTGAGCCAAGGAAAGTCTTTGCCATACTTAACAGTTGAACACAGAATGTACTCAGTTCTATGCATAATGTATCAAGGTTTCAGCTTATAGAGAAAATTAAATTGGTGAGGTACTAGTTCTTTAAGTCATTTTTTTTTTCTTAATTTAACTTTAGGAGAACTGAAAGAACTCTCATATCTTAATTGTTGAATAAAAGACTTAACTTTCCTGACTAGTACATTTTAGAATTTACTGACACAAAGTATCATATTTCTTGTTTGGGTGTGTAAGGGTAGTGATTGCATATATGCACATCTGTTTCCATTTTTTCCACCTTCAGCTTGAACTCTGTATAAGCTGGTGATAAAAGAGCATTTTTCTAATCTTTATTATAGATAAGCAGCTTATCCAGTACACTGCCTTTCCACTTCTTGCATTCCTCGATGGGAACCCTGCTTCTACTGTTGAACAGGGGAGTACAGCATCATCAGAAGTTATGTCCTCTGTAGATAAACCCATAGAAGTTGATGAGCTTCTGGATAGCAGCCTAGATCCAGAGCCAACCCAGAGTAAGCTTGTTCGCCTGGAGCCATTGACTGAAGCCGAAGCTAGTGAAGCCACACTGTTTTATTTATGTGAACTTGCTCCTGCACCTCTGGATAGTGATATGCCACTTTTAGATAGCTAAATCCCCAAGAAGTGGACTCTACATGTATATATTCATCAAAATGATGAACTATTTATTTTAAAGTATCATTTGGTACTTTTTTTTGTAAATTGCTTTTTGTTTTGTTTAATCAGATACTGTGGAATCAAAAGCACCTTTTGCTTTTCTCACACACTCTTGCAAAGCTTTCAGATGTTACTCAGCTACATAGGTACACAAGATTTAATGCACATTGTTGGCATATCTTTAAGTTGGATTCAAATGGCCGTTTTTCTCCAGTTGTAGTAACTTGGATTTCTTTTTTACATATATGCCCATTAACCCCAGTTAAACTTTTGTTTGTTTTACTTGTTTGATGCTGTCTGTTTGCATTGAGTGTAAGTCACTAGAACTAATGGTAGAACTCTTAAACCTTTGTCTGTTCCAGTTACTTTTATTAAATATTTTTCACTTGGCTTATTTTTAAAACTGGGAACATAAAGTGCCTGTATCTTGTAAAACTTCATTTGTCTCTCTTGTTCAGAGAAGTTCATTCATGTTCAAAGGAAAGGCAAAGTATACATGAGTGCTTGCTGTCAGATATGGCTCCAGCTCCATATACATAAAAAGAAGGGGGATAGGATGGAATCAACCCCATCCATCTCGTTGGAATAGTTTAAAAGTTTTCTGATTTGTTTGTGTTTTTTTGAACCATACTATTTAGTAAAATAAATATAATGAATGTTGCGTACTAGTGTCTGTTATGTGTCTTCTTTAGAGGTGACACCCACATATAAAAATTTTCCCTTTTTTATAGGAAGTAGATAGACTTAAATTGTAAACTGTCTGTTGTCCATTATTGAGTCACACCAAGATCTTTGTGCCTCATCTCAAGAGATAGACTGTGTATTACAAGGAAGGAATATAAGATCTCTAAACTTAATGTGTTTTAAAGTTCTTATGTGTTAAAAATTATACGGGCTTGCTTTCTGTATTTCTAATAAAGAGAAATATGCCTCTCATTGTCCCAGATGAGGTAAGAACATTATCACTGGATGCCACTCAAAGGCCTGTAATTTTTGCCCCTAGAGAAAATGAAACAGTAACACTTTCTACTTTTTGAACAGTTGTTCAGGAGGCTTTATAGAGGCTTAATGCAAGGCAAGCATCTTTTTTATCAAGTTGAATTCTACCTTCAGGCAGAGGGCTGGAAGCAGAGCAGTTTATATCTGAATATTTTATAGGGCCATTTAATGAGGAATTACAAATATGGCCTTCCTCTTGGCCATATTCTGTCTCTCAATATCCTGGAATTTCTCTTACTATGATGTAAAAATTCAGAGTAAAGCCTAGCACAGAGAGATAGGAAACCCTTCCCTAGCAGATCTTAAAACATTTGGCTCTGACAATGGGATCTTGGTGAACTAATTTAAGTCCCCAGCAGTTAGTTTCTACATTAGCTATAGAGGTCGCTTTTCTAGAGGTTGTTAAAAGTGGGAACAGAGCCTGAGATAACTTTAGAGACTTTTCTTATTCCCTTCTCTTCTTCAGTGTGGAATATGATTAAGTTTCTTCTCCTTGGGGACATTTTGGAGCTTTAGAAGTATTCCAAAAATCTTGAAAAACTTAACTCCTAGTACTTTTTAAAGTTGAAATTAAAATTTTTCATCTTTAGTTGGAACCAATTTAAGGTATTGTTAATACTACCACTTAAAAATATAATTGTTACTGTTTAAAAATAGTTCTGTGCTTTTTGAAATGTATCTAAAGGAATCTACCATACTGATTTGATATCATCATCCATTCCACTTCTCCCAAAGAATTTTATCCTACTTTCATTATGTGTGAAAGTCATGCATTGAAGATACTGTCACACTTCTCTGCAACTAAATTTGAAATTGTTTCCTATAACCTTAAGATTCTAAGCATTAAAGATTGTGTCCAATCATACACAGTTCATCAAAACGGTGTAATTATCCAAGTCATTTTCTCTATCATGCAGTTAGATTATTTCTACTTCATAAACAGGGTGGCTGTGTAACTGAATTCTGATAAATAAATCAGAAGTGATGTACAGAACTTCCAGGTCTGGTCTGTGAAAACCTCCCCTCTGCATTCCTCCTTGCTCTTTTACCCCTCCACTAGCCTGATGCAGAGGAGTATATGGCTTCTGAGTATACATTGAGGAGGAGGAAATCTGGCTTCCTGATTTACTGCTTAGAAGAGAGCCACCCATCAATCTTGGACACCTGTTGTAGACTTCAGGTGAGTGGGGAATAAACTTTTATGTTCTGCCTTTGGCTTTTTTTTGTTTAATCTTAGTGTTCACTAATACTGAAATTTTGACAAACATTAAACAGTAGAATTTTATCAGAAATAACATTTTTGGTGGAGTGAACAGGTCTTGAGTACTTCATTTTTTTTGTATCTGAAGGTGAATCAATGTAAGGGTATCAGTTTCATTCCTTTTTGTTTTCCTAAGTGTACAACTCTTAAAAATTTTATAATACGGGGCGCCTGGGTGGCTCAGTTGTTAAGCCTCTGCCTTCGGCTCAGGGCATGATCCCGGCATTCTGGGATCGAGCCCCACATCAGGCTCCTCTGCTGGGAGCCTGCTTCTTCCTCTCCCACTCCCCCTGCTTGTGTTCCCTTTCTCTCTGGCTGTCTCTATCTCTGTCAAATAAATAAAAAATCTTAAAAAAAAATTCTCTTTAAAAAAATTTTATAATACAAAGAAGTATATAATGAAAGGAATTCTGTTATAGCACTTTCATTCAGTCTTTTGAACTTCTTCAGAATTATGTACTAGAACTGTTTTATTTTTTAAGTAACTTAATTGATCATCTTTCGATTTCATTGAAAGCAAAAAAATAGAAACTACCTGAATTGCAAAAGGACTTTTCTCTCCCTAGTGTCATTCTTTCTCACCAGTATTTAAAATTTTGTCTTTACTGGGTGTTCGAGATTTTATCCGAAGTGCCTTAGTAAGATTCAGAATGAGTAAGAGGTGCATCTTTGTTAAATGTGGAAAGTAATTGTTAAGAGGGGTGACGCCTTTTAAGGCATCTTTTCAGGCATATCCAAGTTCAGGAAGGAGTAATAACGAAATTGAAGATCTGGAAACGGATTTCTCTAAAAACTCGTTTACCAGAGGAAGTCTCTGTACTGTCTGGAAAACAAGTACCACAGTATGAAGACTGTTCATTTCCAGAGTGCCCCTCCCCATCTTCATCCCCTCTATAACTTTCACTTATGGGGGTTATAAGTATTGCCATCAGAAATCACATATGACAGAAAGCTGAATGTTTTTTTAGAGATAGGGATGGTATACTCAAACCATAGGCTTAAATGTGAAGTCTCCAGACTGGGAAGAGGATGAAATGACACTGTGATGAATGCACATAGAATGTTAAGAATTAGAGCCTAAAATGTTCATTTCAAGCACACAGGAAATATTGAGAATTGGTTGCATATTAGGCCATAAAGCAAATCAACAAATTTCATGGAATTGATATCAAACAGACTACAATACAAATAAAGCAGACCTTTACAGTTTTAAGGCGTACCGGCATGGTATTTTGTAGAGTGACCTTCATTTGGGTTTACTGTTTTTCCCATGATTAGACAGAAGTTAATGGGTTTGGGGTAAGAAAGACCACAGGGGTGAAGTAACATTTTCACCATTTATCAAAGTATCCTGTTTTTTTCTGGAGAACCCTAATACACTTACAAACACAGGAACAGAAAGTTCTCTTTATCTTAAATCTTAAAACATAGAATATCAAGGATTTCGGGCTGCCTGGGTGGCTCAGTCGTTAAGCGTCTGCCTTCTGCTCAGGGAGTGATCCCAGGGTCCTGGGATCGAGCCTCGCATCAGGCTCCCTGCTCCGCTGGAAGCCTGCTTCTTCCTCTCCCACTCCCCCTGCTTGTGTTCCTTCTCTCACTGGCTATCTCTGTCAAATAAATAAAATCTTAAAAAAAAAAAAATCAAGGATCTAAGAATGGAACATCTGCCCAGTAAATGGGGATGATTTCAGTGCTGTTACAGGGCAGTACTAAAAAGTGTGTTGAGCTGCCACGTAGTGACAGGTTTAACATAAAGAAACTACAACACGATAAAACATGTTACATCTTTTAAAAATTGATAAATTGAAGCTAATCAAAATTAAGCGCTTTTGCTCTGCAAAAGACCCTGTTCAGATGGAAAGACAAAGATACAGACTAGGAAAAAATATTTGCTAACCACGTATCTGATAAAGGATGTGTATCTAGAATATATTAAAACTCAACAAATTATAATAAAAAGCCATCCAATTACAAAATTGCCAAAGGCATGAATAGACATTTTACTGAGGGCCTATAGATGGCAAATAAGCACATTAAGAGAGATTCAACATCATTAACCATTTGGGAAGGTCAAATTAAAACCACAATGAGGTAACACAGTATTCCTATCAGAATGGCTAAGCTTAGTGACACCAAATGCTGGCAAGGATGGAAGGAAACTGAATGGTTCATACATCAATAGTGTGAACACTCTAGAAGATAGCAGTTTCTTGTAGAACTGTCATTTAACCCACCCACAGGGATTTTTAATCCCTGGCTCCAAAGAACCACTGATCTTCATTTTCATTATTGAAAGCATGTTATAGTAAATGAAATGATACTCTATGTAACCTTTTGGGGTTGGCTTTTTAATACAGTTGCATAGTTCCTTGGAGATCCAGTCAAGTTGTTTTGTGTACCAACACTTCATTCCTCTTTTAGTGTTTAGTCCGTGGTATAGATGTACCACTGTGTGTTTAAACGTTCACCAGTTGAAGGACTTTTGGGCTGTTTCCAGTTTGGGCTATTGCAAATAAAGCAATGAACGTTCTTGTACAGGTTTTGTGTGAACATATAAGATTTTTCTGAGTAAATGCCCAAGACTTTTATAGACATTGTCTCGCCTATAATATTGGAGAAATCATACCATTTTAAATGAATTATTGAATAAAGTGCACTAAACCTTGGTAACTCATACGGAATAGAGTACTTCATTACTATTTTTTGTTGTTGCTAAGGGACTTCTTTGTATCATCTTGTGTCAAAAAGCATTCATTTGCAACCTGTGAAAAAAATGCCTACAGGACACAGGTGTAGAATATTTATCAGACAAATTAAAAATATTCTCCAAATTAAACTGGCCCATCTACTAAAGGTTCTTTAGGAGAACATCATCTTAATTACCTGAGATCCAATTTCAGGGGTACTTACAGAGGACCAAAAGGGTGTAATTACTACCTTTAAAACAATTCAGGTTTTTAGGACACAAAATGGGACAGTTAACCCTGTTTCAGGTTCTTTTATACACAAGAGAAAAAACAGGTCTGAGTATTATAGCCACCTAAATGTGAGCTGCTGAAGAATTAATACACAACACACCCTCTCTGAATTCATTTATTTAGAGATAGTACACAGCCATTCAAAATGATGGAACACAATATTAGCACACAGAATAAAGTTGGGGAATTCAGTTGAATTGTTATCTTTCATTTACATTAATAAATACCTTAAAAGAAGCAAATGTAGATTTTAAGATTCATTAAGACACTAATAACATGTACAAGTAACTAAGTTTCTAAGTTAACTGTCATACTGCTTGATTTTCAGGTTGAAAGATTATAATAAACTATATATTTTAATTAGATGGCAGCAAATACAAAAGCATTTTAAACATCTTCTGAACTGTATAGTGTACTATAAGCAGTTTATATTCTATAGCATTCCATCATTCTCCTGGCCTCAGTTTATGGGTAGAAGGCAAGCTGGACACCAGCAAATCACATAACAAATTATCCACTACTAATGAGGTGTATAATCTATAATCTATTATGCATGTATTTTGAATAGAAGTTATTTTTGAATGCCAAAAGAATGCCAGCTTTTTTTGGAAATTGGGACTTACCAGCTTGGTCACTGATTAGCTAGCTATCTGAGCTTCAGTTTTCTTCATTTTTAAAATAAAGGATTGGACTAGATTTTATATAAGTATCTCCTGAGGCTTAGGATATTACAGTTTCGTCCTAAATTTACCACCTCTGATTTTCAAAATGAACTTTCAAAGTGCACCTCTAACCCACGATTATCTTTTTTTAAAAACTTTGCCTAAATCCTTCAGAGTTCCTAACATCTCCATTGAACCTGTACTTTTGCAAGTGTTTAAAATAACTAAAACAAAGTTGGTATGTTGGTATGAAAGGCCATCCCTACCCAGGGAAGATTACAACCTAACTGGGTATTCAAATTAGTAACCCACCATCACCACCAAGCTTTCTGTGAAGCCTCTCTCAATCTCCATCATAATTTACACTGCTGTCCATCAAACACTCCCTAGCTGTATAAATTCCCTACCTTCACATCAAGGGAAAAACCTGAAAAGATTTTTCAGACACCTGGCATTTAAGTTACTTGTTTATACAATTTTACAACAGCTACGTTCTTTGCAGTCTCTTGTAGGGCAAGGCATCAAATATTTCAAAAGGCAGCCATACATTTCCTTCTATACTTTCTAAAATAGCTTAGGGACTAGCACAATTTAAGTATCAAACTGTCAAGCAGTTTTGTCTTTACTCTTAATTTCACAGGCACAGAGCTAAGGATAAACCTAACAGTGTCCACTTTTCCTAACTCACCAACAGACTCCTAAATCTCTCCCTTTGTAATTCATTCTAACACACATACCAATGTGCATGGCAAGAATACGATGAATAAAATGGCAAGCGATAAAATCTAATTCATGCCAGAACACTGGAGAAGTTACATGGGAAGCACACACACACGACTTTACAAAAGTTGGGAATACTGTTAATCTCAAACAAGCAATGATTAAAGTGGGACTTTCATGCCAGAAGTCCTGTCCTGTTCAATCAAAATCACGATTTGTAAGAACAAGTGGTGCCACTAGTGTCCAAACATACAACACAATGCCAATCCAACTAGAAGAGATTTTCACCCATACTGCTGTCCACTGACTCTTCATCTCACGAGAAGGCTCATACCTAAAATTTAAGAAAAAAATGAAAGGGAAGAAAGGGTTGGATTATCAGCCATCATGCCACTTAGCTTTACTTCAGCAGTGTTCTTTGTATAGAGTTTGTGATAAGAGATACACAATTGCTGGGCAAATCTGTTACCCTGCTTGCCATACTACTTTAATAGCTAATATGAAGGTAAAAATCAAAACTTTCCTTTAAAGGAGTAAAGGACATCAGCCTCTGAAGTAGCTCTTTTACTAATACTCAGAGGCTTCTTATGTACAGGTTCCCACTATCTGAAAGTCTGTTATGCCACTTTACTTTTACAAAAAACCTACATGAGTAAGGTAAATGGCTTTTTTCTAAAAAGCAGAATCTCTCTTTGGGTTTCTTTCAGTTAGCAAAAACAGGTAATAAATATTAGTCTTTCATAAAAATGAAGTAGCGTAATGCAAACTGTAAGAAAGTAGGGGGGAACCTGTATTTCTGGCTTAGGAGTCATGAAATAGAGAAATAGAGTGTGATGCCTGGATAAGTAAGATATTGTTATAAAAGACTTATCAATCCTAGGGACGCCTGGGTGGCTCAGTCGGTTAATCGTCTGCCTTCGACTCAGGTCATAATCCTAGGGTCCTGGGATAGAATCCCGGATCGGGCTCCTTGCTCACCAGGGGAGCCTGCTTCTCCCTCTGCCTGCCATTTCCCCTGCTTGTGCTCTCTCTCTGACAAATAAATAAAAATATTTTTTTTAAAAATCTATCCTATCCTGTATAAAAAGTATAATCTGTTCAAAGCGTATATGAGAACCACTCTCCCACCTTCAGCCTTTTCAGATTTAAGACATTCGGAAGGAAATACACTCCAAATTTAGCTGGTTTTTGAGCAAATGAAACATACCAAAAATATTTTTCATATAAAGTTTTGGGTTTTTTTCTTTTTTTAAGATTTTATTTTTAAGTAATCTTTACACTCACCGTGGGTGGGGCTTGAACTCACAACCCTGAGATAAAGAGTCACATGCTCCTTTAACTGAGCCAGCCAGGTGCCCCAATCTAAAGTCTTAACATTTAATATTATCTGACAGCCAAAGCTGTGAATTACTGAACACTACATGGTTTCTTATCACTATGCTGCAGTGTAGGAATTTTAAAAAATACTTATTTTTCAATAATAAATGCCAGAAAAGTCGCTCTTAAAATGAAAAATAATTTTTTCTACATCTTTTTCTGGTATTCAAAAGTCTTCTTACAAGTTGTGAAGGGTATTCTGCATTAAAAATTATTAAAAACAGAACTTTGCAAACCATACAGTTCAACTTGAATCTTAGACTGAATCTATCAGTAGCCATTTCGACAAAATTAGAAATTTTTTGAAAACAAAATAACTACCTTTCTATTACCAGAAAAAGATTTATACATTGTAAAGTGATAAAAAAGCACAAGTTACAGCTATGGAGAGTTCTAAGGATCCGATTTTAGAGTAGCCATATTCTTTGCGTTAATCTACATTAATGTATTTCACCTCAATTCTGGAAACAAGTGCTTTTAACAACAGTTTGAACAAAACAGAAAAAGATGTATCTTACACCATGTCGGGAATTGGTTACAGTGTCAAAAAAATAAAGTATTGTGTTGGATTAACTATTAATATGGTTTTTCTGTAAAAAAAAAAATGTGTTAATTTCATGAAGCTTCCGATTTTCATCTCTTCAAGATTTGGAAGTATTTCAATATTTGCTAATGCCAGAGCAAGGAAGTAAAGTCTGCATTTCTCATACTGATCTCATTAATCATTTAGATGTAAATTCTGAAATGCACTGGAGGATAAAAAAGTACTTCATAACACGTTTTGCAATGCAATCATGAAAAACATCAAAATTTCCACATACGAAGTTTTCATGAAATATAATATTACCTGTACCAGTTGGTAAGGGTCATCATGATATAAAGTGAAGCCAAGAAAAGCATGAAGTGAAAGAAGGAATAACTATAAGTAACACCATCCCTTTCATTATCTACAGCTCGGTGAACATCATCTCCATCCTCCAGTGATCCATCACTTCTGGCTCCACCGTCTTCTATTAATGTTGATTCATCACTCGTTAGAGTCAATTTATTAACCTGACTGTTGTTTGAAGTACGGATGCTGCATAAAAGACAGTTAAGGAAGAAAGAAGGAAAAAGGGTATTTAAAAAAATGATTTTTAAATGAATGGCTAGATTTCTTGTTAAAAAAAAATCCACGACTTTTCTTACCTTGAATAAAACACACATAATAAAAAGAGGATCAGTCCTATAATTCCCTGAGCATGCCACCACTGGACAGACTGCCCCTCCTTTGGGATAGTGCTTGTTGTATTGTACCCAATTATGCTTAGTAGACTTGGGTTGCAGTTTGTTTCTGTAATGTAAATTAAGGTCAAATTAAAATGTTAGAACAGTATAAAAAGTAATTTATTTTGGGGGGCCTAGTTACAGGTTTGTTTTTTTTTTTTTTTTGTAAACTCTTTATGCCCTTCCATATTCAAAATATTTTCCTGGAAAAGGTATAAGAAAAAAATACTTCGAAACAACTTGTAATTATTGATAATGAGACCTTTTAAATTTTAGTGCTAATTTTATAGAAGTACCCAGAAAATCAAGTAATTTCATTTTAAACCTCGAGAACTGAGATACTATTAAGCTTTCTATTGATCAAGAAACAGGTGAAATTCAGATGAGCTCTCCTAAGTATAATAAAACTTTAGTACAGTTAGGAATAAAATTCAGGTGTTCTAAACAAAAATACAGTGGCTTTTCCTTATATATTGTAAGAGAATAGTGACTTTATGAAATTTATGAATTGTCAAAGTATGTTGCTACATAAGCAAGGTAACTTAGACATTAAAATGACCAGTTATTAAAATTTTAACAAATGCTTTGTGGGAATGTCCAAATAAGTCGTAATGACCTAATCTGTACTGTTTCTTAACTTTCATAAGAAAAAGTAAGGTTTTTATTCACTAAACTATCCAAAATGTTTTTCTCTTCAACAAAGCCAGATATATCAACTACCATCTTATTAATGAAAATGATCCTTAATTAGGGGAAAAAACAAACAAGAAAAAAAAATGATTCTTATCTTAGACCCATTCAGATAAGAGTAAGCTCTAAAGCAAATTGCTAAAAAATTTTTCTAACCACTTAACACCTGAACAAAAATAATCTCTAAAAACAGCCTTCTTCCAACTATTGATAAAGTACCTACTGAGTTTATAAACTTACAATCAGATTTAGATAACATTTTATAATTTTCTTTTTAAATAAAAAGGATAATTTTCTTCCTTTTCAAAATCAGTAATTAATTTCTCACCAATGTGTTTCACCCCAAATGATATATATTGGCTTCTAATCTCATGGAATGCTTCCTTGAGAATACCTTGCTATTCACTTGCAAGATACTCACAGACAAAAATATTATTTTAATTAGTAAAAAAAAAAAAACTATACTGCTTAGCAATGAATCAAGGAGCATTTTAAGAGCTTTTCTTTTTATATATACTATCATTAATATGACTGTACAAATTAGGTATATTTTTTATAATTTTCATATAATATCTTAAATTTTGTTAGTGAAAGAAACAAGGTGAAAAAAATACACAGCAATAATCAAACATGAAAATGTTATTTCCATACTGTTTATTCCTCTAGAAGCTTTTTTTTTTTTTTTAAAGATTTATTTACTTATTTTAGAAAGAGAAAGCAAGAGCAAGAGACCGCTGGGTGGGGGGATCTGAGGGAGAAAGAGAATCTCAGGCAGACTCCCTGCTGAGTGACCCAAAGATCCATCTCAGGATCCATGAGATAGATCAATGACTTGAGCCAAAATCAGACGCTTAACCCACTAAGCCACCCAGCCATCCTTAGAGGCTTATTTTTTAAATAGCTTAATTTCACAAAACGACCATCTTTGAAAAAAAAGTTGAAGAATTCATTAAAAACAAATAAACCTGAGCAAACAAAACGTACCTGGTTCATTGGTCATAGCAGACCACGTCAAATACATTGTGTAGACTGTGATTACTGAAGACTGTAACAAACCAGATCTTGGTTGTGATTCCTACAAAAAATTAAGCAAGACAAAAATTTATTCTGACATCATTCAAGATTTAGGGAAAACTAAGAAAAATGAAAGCTTCACAGAAACTGAACAATATAAAGATCATACCTGGATTTTTGGCAGTATAGACATTACAGAAGCACCGAGGCAGAGGAGCATGTTGACACTGATGAATGCTTTATTTTCTGAACAACTGGCTGGATGAGTATAATAAACAAAGAACAGGACGACAGCAACTAAAGACAGCAGATAATTCAGAGCCGTAGCTGATAACAATGCTGTGAAAGAAATATAATTGGACAATTAGAATTTATCATGAATATTAGGAATTAGGCATAGGGCTCATTTTAAACATAATCATTTTATTCAAAATGTATTTTAAGCAACTAACATTTCAGCATCATGCAGGCTATAAAAGCAGAGAAGAATATTTCTGAACTTTATCACAGTGATTTTATAGTCTTCACACATAGCTCACTATAGTATTTTCAAGGACAGTAAGTTAGGTAACATATTAAATATTTTATTAATAGTAATAGCTCCATTACAAACACATTCACATACGTTAGCCATAATTTTCAAAATACAGAAAAAAGGAACATTATTTAATGCTAAGCCTACAAAATAATGCTGTTCTATATTAACTAATTATCTTTATTTTTTATTAAAAAAAATTTTTTTAAGTAGTCTCCATGCCTAATGTGGAGCCCCACCGGGGCTTGAACTCACAACCCTGAGATAAGACCTGAGATGAGATCAAGAGCCCAACACTTAACTGAATGAGCCACCCAGGCACCCCTTAACTAATTATCTTTAAAAAAAAAAAAAATGTAATGGTAAGTCATTATTATTTAATAAGACAATCCAAATTTCTTCTATGTAAATCAAAACACAATGTGTTTGGTTTTTTCCTAATATGTGTCCAATATACAAGTGTTTATGTAGATGTGCCTGATGGGATGCACCCAACAAATATTTACTGAATGCCTACAAAATTCTAAGCACTGGTGATAAAGCAGGGAACAGAACAGAAACTCTTGCATTAGATATGCAATAAAGAATGCAGTGTTCTATAAAAGTGAATTTTCCAAATGACTGAAGCTTACTTCTTTGAATACTAAACACTCTTTATTTTAACCACTGAGGTCAAATACCACACAAACTAGCTGTGAGAGAAATATCAGGCTAGCAGATACAATGAATATAGCTTTCAATCTGATTTAAAATATTTAGCTGAACTCAGCTCATTTCACAGAAAAATTTAGATTTATGGCTTCTGTTAGGAAATCAGAAAAAATGTAAGCAATGCTGAGCCCACATTTCCATAAGGCAACTACTGTAAAACTGAGCAGCAGCTATGCACCTTAAATAGAGGCTTCATCACAGTTGTCTGCGCAAGGATTGATTATGCACTTAACCGGAGTCTCTTCCCTCCTTTTCATCTGGGGCAAGCCAATGAATTCTGATCCCTGTTCTGCAGTGTAACCATTGGACTCAAGCTCATCATTACAAATAGAACAGTCACACTACTACAAGAATCCCCTTCAGTGTTACTGACACAAAAAGGCATCTTTCCACTTACATAAAATGAAAAGTTCTAGAGTTGCTTTTCATAAACTTTTTCCTGCATGCTGATGTTTATGAATTATGTCACTGTTTATTTCTAGCAGTCCTAATCCCTTTAACATTTTTACCCTGCTACAGAATAGGAAATTAGGCTGTAAGAAGTACGTACTATCAGCAGTAGCCTTTGCAACATCTATTTTAGCCATTCAAGATATTCTGGATTTTTTTATTTAAAGATTTTTATTTATTTATTCGACAGAGACAGCCAGCGAGAGAGGGAACACAAGCGGGGAGTGGGAGAGGAAGAAGCAGGCTATAGCGGAGGAGCCTGATGTGGGGCTCGATCCCATAATGCTGGGATCACGCCCTGAGCTGAAGGCAGACGCTTAACCGCTGTGCTACCCAGGCGCCCCCAAGATATTCTGGATTTTGTCCTGGTTCCTGGGTATGTTCTAATTGATTCCCTAAAAGATCTCTCAGTAAGTTGTTATGTCATAAAAATCTTGATTTCCCCTATAGTCTGCATACACGCTCTCACCTTCAAAGCTCACCTATCTTGAGGATGCTCTGTAAGACAAAAGCTTACCTGCATACCAACATCTTGAGTTCCCTTCTTCCATTTTCTCAACCCATGATTCATTCCATGAATGGGCAAAATCAATAAGTAAGACTAGCTGTATGAGGATGAAGCAAAAGGCACCTGCCATTCCTACATAAAACCACACTGAAAGAAAAAAAAAACATACAAATGAGTGACTGGTTCACTTTTTATTATTTCATCTTCATAACACAATACACAACAGGAAAAATAATATTTTACACAAATGATTTGTTTTGCCAAGTGGAAAAAAAAACAACCGCAAGTAGTGTTACAGTTCGAGGCAACAGTTATGTCAATTTCTTTATTAAACATCAACATCACACAATTAAGAAAAGATTTACCAGTTGTAAAAGTTCCTTCTGGAATGAAGAAAGCCCCAATAATAATTGCAATTGCTGCGGCAAATTTAAAGAACCAAAATCTAAAAGAAATAGAAATACAGTTTACTAATAAATATTCACTCAATAAATAGTTTCATATATGAAATCTTTTAAGAGCATCTGAAAAAATAGAGTTTATGTGACTGTTTAGGACAGTTTTAAGAAAGATTTATAACTAATTTCACTATGAGAAAATGAGGATATTCTATATTCACAGGTTTATTTTAAATAATGAATTGGTATAATGCTAAGTGAAATAAGTCAGAGAAACACAAATACCATATGCTTTCACTCATACATGGAATTTAAGGAAGAAAACAAATGAACAATGAAAAAGAGATGAACCGAAAAACAGACTTTATTTTATTTTTTTTAAAGATTTTATTTATTTATTTGACAGAGATAGACACAGCCAGCAAGAGAGGGAACACAAGCAGGGGGAGTGGGAGAGGAAGAAGCAGGCTCATAGCGGAAGAGCCTGATGTGGGGCTCGATCCCATAACGCCGGGATCACGCCCTGAGCCAAAGGCAGACGCTTAACCACTGTGCCACCCAGGCACCCCCAAAAAACAGGCTTTAAATACAGAGAACTAGTGGATGCCAGAGGGGAGGTGGGTGAAATCGACAAAAGAGATTCAGAGGACACTTATCTTGATGAATGCTGAGAAATATACAGAATTGTTGAATCATTTATTATATTGTACACCTGAAACTGATGTTAACACTGTATTTTAATTTTACATGAATAAGAAGAAATTAAAAATAAGAATGGAATAATATGTGAAAGTATAAGGTGTACTGTACAAATGAATAGGTTTTACAAACACATGATAAATGCTCCATCCAAAACTGATAACAACAACAACAACAAAAACAGCTTTTAGGACATCAGCATCTTGATGGCAAAAGTCCCTATTTTTTGGTTCCCCTGTTTTTAACAACTAATAAGGCATCCATCCATTAACAGAAGTGCCTCTGCGGGAGCTGTGAGATCCAGAAACATTTGCCAAGAGACCCAGGAGGAGTCTTCAGCACCTGTGCATTTGGTAATAGGCAGACAGACTTTGGTATGGGCTGCAGAACCAATAAATTTCCCTAACCCCTCCCAGCTTTTTCCAGTTGGGGAAAACCCAGAGTGCCAATGTGGGCAAATACCCATGAATAAGAGACAATTTATAAAAGTCTAGCCCTCCTGAGGGAAGATTCCAGCATAGCATGTGTGTGTGCTGGGGTGGGGGTGGGGCGGGACCTTTGTCAGCACCGCCCCTACACCACGGCAATACAGTATGGACACTATCTGGCAGGCAGCAACCTCTTCCATGGGGGAAAACGGGAGCTGTGAGTGACAACTACCCCAAATCTGTGGGGACAATTCTGGAGAAACTCATTTCTCTCCAGAAGCACCCAGATTACTGAGGCAGGACCTCCATGACTAATGGGAGATTGGAGATGGGGAAAGCAGCAGATATCAAAGCATTAAAGGAACACAGTTTCTGCCACCTACACTCAGGACTTAAGCAGGAAATATGCTCACAAGTCTCTGGGAGATCCTCAGCCGAGGATATCTCCGCTGCTGTGTGGGATCCCAAACACTTGGGAGTACTAAACCCACACCTCCCACTCTGCAGCTAGCTCTTTATGTGTGCTCCCAAGTGTGGCAGAAAGAGCCAATCCAGTAATTACTGAGAGTGCTCTGAGAAAAACACACCATGATCTGTAAGCAAGGGAGAAACCATAAACTTGAGCCATGGTGCCATCTTCTGGAAAACAAAAAAAGATTTCCAGTATCCAGTAGGGTGAGTTGTAAGAACCAGAGAAGTCATAAAAGCTTAAGATTTCTTCCACAAAAGGGAGCAAGAAGTGTGCAGCAAGTGTATAAGTAAAAGGTCAAAGAGAACCCCAGGATCAAGAAGAGGATACCCCATCTAAAGGCAACCAGTAGAGACCTGAGATATCTGCTACCTCAAGCAGCAACACAAAACTACAGGGAACATGAAAACAAGAAAACATTTCATCACCAAAAGATAATAATCCAACAACTGAGCTGAAAGGCAAGGAATCTTGCAATCTAGTGAATAAAGAATAAAATAGCTGCTTTAAGGGAACTCAGTGAGCTACCAGAAAACACAGAAAAGACAAAACCAGGGGGAAAAAATACATGAACAAAACAAGGAATTGAACAGAGCCAGAAACCATAAAAAAAGAACCATAATCTGGAGCTGAAGAATTTGATGAAAGAAATGAAAAATGCAAGAGAGCACTTAGAGCAGGGTAGATCAAATGTAGGACAGAATCAGTGACCTAGAGAACACAAATTTTGAAATAACCTGATAGGAGTGAAGAGAGGGTAAAAAAATGAAAAAGAGTGAAGAAAAGCCCATTTGATCTACGGTATCTAAATATTAAAATAATTAGTGTTCCAGAGGAGAGGAGAGAAAGGAAGGGGGCAAAGTTTGTTTAAAGAAATAATGGAGAATTTCCCAAGCTTGGGAAGTATTATACATCTGAGTTCACAACTCTAATAGATTATGCTATTATCTCAATGCAAAAGACCTTCTCTTAAAACACAAACTGTCAGCGATGGAAGAAAAAGAGAGAATCCTAAAAGCAGCCAGAGAAAATAGAATCTTAATCTCCCACTAAGCTATCAGTGGACTTCTAAGCAGAAATGCTACAGGCCAGAAGAGAGGAGAATGACACATTCCAAGTTTTGAAAGAAAAAAACTGCCAGCCAAGAATACTCTATCCACCAGTCATCCTTCAGATATGAAAGAGAAATGAAGACTTCCCCAGATAAACAGAAGCTGAGTTCACCACTACTAGATCTACCTGCAAAAAATGGTGAAAGTTCAAGCTTAAATGAAAAGATGCTAATAAGAGACATGAAAACATACGAAAATATATAACAGACTATGAAGATAAATATACAGTAAGATCTAGAAAACTAATTCTATAATATGACATGTTAACATTTAACTATAAAGGTTAAGAAGTATTGAAAAAACTATTAATACATTAATACATAATATAAAAAAATGGTAAATTGTGACATCAAAAATATAAAAGGAGAAGAGTAAATGGATAGAACTTTTGTATACAATTGGTGTTAAGTTGCTATCAGCTTAAAATGGACTGTTTCATCTAAAAAATGTTTTAGGTAAGCCTCTCAGTAACCACAAAGCAAAAACCTACAGTAGATCCACAAAAGATAAAGGGAAATAAGAGAACCAGAGAACAACAATTTACAAAAGCAGGCAGAAATGGAGGAAAAAGAAACAATGGAAATGCAAAACAACCAGAAAGCAATGAATAAGGTAACATTACTAAGGCCTAACATACCAGTCATTACCCCAAATGTGTATTTTTACCGAATTTACCAATCAGAAGGCATGGTGTGGCTAGATGGATAAAAAAAACCAAGACCCAACTATATACTGCATACAAGACTCACTTCAGATTTAAGGACACTCACAGGCTCAAAGTGAAGGGATAGTAAAGGATATTCCATGCAATTGGGAAGCTAAAGAAAGTGGGGATAACATACCGACACTAAACAACTTTAAGACAAAAAAGGTAACAAGAGATAAAGGCCATTATATAATGATAAAGGAGCCAACTCAATTCTCCACGAAGATACAACAATCATAAATATGTATATACCCAACACTGGAACACTTAAGTATATTAAGCAAATACTAACAGATTTAAAGGGAGAAATGGATAACAATAACAGTGGCAGACTTCAATACCCCACATTTTCAGCAATGGATAAATCCTCAGACAGAAAATCAACAAGGAAATGCTGGATTTGAACCCTATGTTAGGCCAAATGGACCTATCACATTTATAGAACACTCCATCCAACAGCAACAGAATACATATTCTTCTCAAGTGCACGTGGAGCATTCTCCAGTATGAACAGATCATATGATAAGAGCACCCAAAATAGTCTTTTCAAATTTAGTAAGACTGAAATCATACCAAGTATTTTTTCCAACTACAACAGAATGAAACTAGAAATCAACAAAAGGAAACCTGGAAAATTTCCAAACGTGGAAACTAAACAACACACTCCTGCAAAACCAAGAGATCGAAGAAGAATCAAAAGAGAAATTATCTCTAAACAAATGAAAATAGAAACACAATATAATAAGACATACAGGACGCTGCAAAAGCAGGTCTTAGAGGGAGTATATAGTGATAAATGCGTATGTTAAGAAAACAGAGAGATCTCTAATAACTTTAACTGTATACCTCGAGGACTAGAAAAAAGGCCAAAGTTAGCAGAAGCAGGGAAATAACAAAGATCAGAGTGGAAATAAACGTGATACAGAACAGAAAAAAATAGAAAAGATCAACGATACTAAGATATTTCAAAAAGATAAACAAAACTGACAAAAACCTTTAGCTAGACCAAGAAAAAAAAATACTCAAAATCAGAAACAAAAGAGGAGACATTACAACTGATACTATGGAAGTACATACATTCATAAAAAACTGCTTGAAGAATTATGCGTCAACAAACTGGATAACCAGAAGATATGGATAAATTCTAAAAACATACAACCTATGAAGATAAAATCAAGAAGAAACAGAAAATCCAATTAAAAGATGGGCAGAGGAACTCGGATATTTTTCCAAAGAAGATATACGAATGGCCAACAGGTATATGAAAAGGTGCTCATACCTGCAAAATGTAAATCAAAGCCATGATGAGATATCATCTCACAACTGTTAAAAGAAATGGCTATCATTAAGAAGATAAGAAGTAGCAAGTGTTGGCAAGGATATGGTGAAAAGGGAACTCTTGTGCACTGTTGGTGGGAATGTAAACTAGTTCAGCCACTATGAAGAACAGGATAAAGGTTCCTCAAAAAATTAAAAATAGAAACTACCATATGATCTAGCAATTCCACTTCTAGTTATACATCCAAAGGAAATGAAAACAGGATACCAGAAAGATACCTGCTCTCCCGTTTATTGCCACATTATTCATAATAGGCAAGATATGAAAACAACCTAAGTGTCTGTCAATGAATGAAGAAAGAAACTGTGGAACAGATATACAACGGAATGTTATACAGCCATGAGAAAGAAGCAAACCCTGCCATTTGCAAGGACATATATGGCTCTAAGTGAGATAAGCCAGACAAAGGAAAACAAATACCGTATGATATCACTCATACATGGAATCTAAAAAAGCCAAGCTTGTGAAAACTAAGAATAGAATGGTTACCAGAGTATGGATATATGGGGGGTGGAACTGGGAGATGTCATTAAGGGGAACAAACTTGCAACCAATAAATAAGTCCTGGAGATTTAATGCACAGCATAGTGACTTTAAGCATCAAAACTGTATTACAGACTTCAAAGTTGCTAACTGTTCTCATTCATCACAAGAAAGAAGTAATAACTATGTGACATGACTGAGGTGTTGGCTAACCCTACAATGGTAATCACATTGCAATATACAAATGTATGAAATCAACACTTTGTATATGCTAAATCTACAATGTTATATGTTAATTTTATCTCAATTAAAAAGAAAACACATGTAAAGATGGTTGTAGGACTACTACATGTTTATGCATGCTACTCTGCCTAGAGTGTTATCTCAAGGAATAGTTTTCATAGCCAATCTGTGGTGCATTTTGAGAAGTGTTTAAAAGCACGATAGAGTTGTAAAAGTGCAAATAAACAAATACCAACGACTACAAGAACAAAATAAAATCAACCAACCTGTCAACAGCATATTTTTCACCAATATTTGTATTTCACTTGTTCATTCTTCCTGTCTTTGGTAGCATAATAATAAACAACAGCAGATACTCAAAAAATATTTTTTTTAAATTTATGGGGAGAAAAGAACAGATAAAATTCAAAACACTGAAATTAAGTATGAGAAGTGATGCTCTACATTAAGGGAGATTAATAAAAAGGACCCTGAAGTTTCTTTCTAGATTGTCTAGTACAACCAACCATTTAGACAATCAATCACCCTGCTGAGGGTTAAAGTTTTTCATTTTGGTTGCACTGTAGGTCTAAGTAACCAAGTTCAGTTTCATGTAGTAAGACTGATCTACCGAGAGCTAAGAGGAGAAGAGAAGGAGGAATGAGTTCCTCTTTATTAGTAACAGATATGGTAAATCCTCTTTTTTAAAAATTTTAGAGAGAGAGAGAGAATGCACAAGAGGGATGGACAGAGGGAGAGGGAGAGAGAATCTCAAGCAGGCTCCACAATGAGTGTGGAGCCTGAGGTGGGGCTAAATCTCATGACCCTGAGGATCACAACCTGAGCCAAAACCAAGAGTGGGATGCTCAACTGACTGTGGCACCAGGTGCCCCAGTAGATCTTTTTATGATGAACTATAAAAATCATGCATCAGAGATTATACCAATAAATAACCCAAGGCTACTATTTATATTTCTAAAATCTGACATTCTCAGAAGAGACAAGAAGGTATTTTTACCTGGTCATTCATGAATAACGAATCTGCAAACTGCATAATTTATTTTACTTTAAAGTTTCTTTAGACAGACTCAAAATAACTGAGAAAAGCCTACCCAGACTTTTGTATTATTCAACGACGTACCCATTATGCACTGCAGCTCTTGGATCACTGCTGCTCTTGACTTTGATCATTAGCAGAGAGAGGAGAAGATAGAACATAGCCAAGCCAAAGCACAGACGGTACACAGCTTTATAGCCAACCAGAATATTACAAGGAACGATGCCTTTTTCATTTTCACAAAATCCAGGAATCTAGAAAACAACGAGTTTATGATGTAGAATTTTTTCAAGTAAAAATGAAAGTTCTAGGTAATCAAATAGTTTAACGTTTAGAAAACAGAAATTTGTTTTACAGTTTATGCTGAATATGTAATCAAGTTAAGTCCGGAACATTTTCATCAGATAGACATTTAATTCTCTTTTCACTTTATTTGAGCCCATGATAAACTATAAATGCTGATCCAAAACTGGGTATTTATTCTGACTTGAAGATTTATTCTAAATTTTCTAAAACTTGCATTCTCCTGTGATATGCTGAATTACCTGTATAAAAGAGAAATACAATCAATTAAAGTGTAAGGAATTATATAGTAAGTCAGCTTCTAAATACTGAAGAGGAGAACAATGATGGCTTCTCAAAGCCAATGCAACCTAAATACAATTTGAGTTTTGGTCTCTTATTCTACAAGTGTTATTTCTGAATGAATGGATTTGGATTAACAAATAGCTGACAGTGATTTTATTTTTAACTTAGAAATCTGAAAAAGACTCATGGCCATTACAGAAAGTCACATTGGAATCAAGAATACAAAAAAAACAAAACAAAACAAAAAAACCAAAGAACCTGAAGTGAAATAAATGGGAGTAGTCCTCAAACTACATATACTACGCCTACATATAAGAATTATTTCCTCTAGAAAATGTTAAAGCAAACGGATATGCCAAAATATGATTGCTAATTTGTGCCTTTAAAACCAAGAACTTACAATTGTATTTAAGCTACTGGGGAGGCACTACTTCCTTTTGCTAGTTCCTACAGTCTGTAAGCCCTTTCTTGGTCTCACTTAAATCTCAGCCAGTTTAAGCCCTACGGCAGTAGGTACTTACCCATATTTATTTGCATCATGTACTCAACTAGGCATTCTTAATTATCCCACTCCCTTTTATGAGAGCAGGACACCACCTGGCAGAATTCCCATCATTAAGTTAATTCAACCACCTAGTTCAGTCAGGTTAAGCTAGTTCAGTAACAATCCGCAAATATCAGTGGCTTAAAACAGCAAAGATGTAGTTCTTGCTCTTGTACATGTACATAACTAGTTCATATAGTCACTTCAGGAGTCCAGGCTGTTGGAGAAGCCACCATTTCAAATGATGTACATGTTGTGACAGAAAAAAAAAGAAATCTTGTATCAGTAAGTAGAGGCTGATGTGTATTTCTTCAACTCACAACTCACTGATCAGTAAGTACTAGAGACATTGCCCTACATCTCACAAGCACTCTAGGAAATGCAAATCATTGATGACCTTCAGAAAGCAGAGATGCAGAAATATCTGATGATGAGAATTAACATCCACCAGCTAAACTATTCATAACCACCGTCAACTGGATCCAGACAAAACCGTATGTCTTTTGCTTATACCCAAGGACTTGAGTAACATTAACTGGCAGCCACATCTACCATGTACAATGCTAGTTACTTTCACAATCATAATAATCTCATTTTTCCAACTTTTACCATCTTTCCTTACCTCAAAGCCAACATCAAGCAGATACGGTGCTTTAAAATGGAGGTCAACTGCCATATTCTTTCTCAACCTCAAATTTTCTGTTGTCATTTGTCTTGTCTTGGTGGAAAGCCAACTTTTATACCTTCTCTTGATCACCTTCTCCTTCACGTAGATTAAAGCTCATATCTTTAACTCCTCAAAATATAAATGATTAAATCTCATCCTAAAAAATCCTTTCCTTAATTTAGCTGCCCTGAGACCACCATCTTTGTTACAAAACTCAAATCAGCAATTTATACCTACTGGCTACATTTCCTCACGGCTGTCTGATTCTCCTCCCACTTCTGATCCCAGCACTCTAAAGAAATTGCTTTTTCAAGACACTAATGATGTACTGGCTGTCAAATACTTTCTTCCTAAGGTGTGCACAATAGGGCATTCACTTGTTTCACCCTTTTTCATTGTTCCTTCTCAGGTTCCCTTTTCTCTACCAACCCCTTTCAATAACAGCTTTTGTCAAAGTCACTGTCTGCTCACTTTGAATGGTCTTCAAGCATATGCAGCCATGATTTCAACTTTCATCTCCATTCCCGAAACACTTCTAGCTAGGATTTTTTGTTACGTACCGTGTTTTCTACTTCCTGTTAGATACACAAACACACTTTCTCAAACACGTATGTAGTGCAGTATCCCTAAATCAATGAATTATAGTTTCCTCATCTCCTTTTATAACCTGACTCCCTGAAAAATTTTTAAAAAATAAAATAAAGCACCCCCCCCACCCCAGGTTAACAGTAACATTTTCCTGCTAGTTATCTAGAATCAGAACCTGGGTATTATGTATGATTCCATCACTACCAATATTTAAACCAGATTCAGTTAATTCTACATTCAGAAAAGCTATTGCTGGCCCCATATACAGTTCTTGATTACATGATTAAAAGAGCCTCCACATTTAACTGCTTAACTTCTAATTATCAGATCAGTCTTCCTAAAGCATACATATTCTGCTCAACAAGCTCTTTATCCTCATTTTGCTTCCTATTTTTCAATCTCTGCACACAAAAGTTCTACTCATTCTTAGGATGTTGCTTTTTCCATGAGACCCACTGAGTTCTGACATTTAACTGGCTAGAATTACTTATTCCTCCTTATTACCACAGCACGTTTTCTGTACCACCATCACAGAAGTTAAGCTTATATAAGTCTTATATCATCTTTCTTTCCAAAAGATTATGAGGATTACTAAAACTGGAATTACATGTTATCTTACTTTGTACAATTCCCAAAACCCAACAATCGGTTTTAAGCAAACTCATTATAGGTTCAATTAATCAATTAAAAAAAAAAACCAACCTTATTCAGTTGTTCTTCCATTCCTGGTATCAACATTACACAAGCTACACACACTCCAACAAGCAGGAAAAGCGCATAGATCAATCTAGTTACAGTAGAGTTGTTTCCACTAGGACAGCATCGACACAGCAAACACGGGGCACTGCCACATAAACATGGTATCTAGGAAAAAAGAGTTAAAAATCAGTTTAGTTTAAAATTATACAGTGAAAATTTCTTTTATCCACTCAAAAAAAAAAAAAAAAAGATAGGACTGAAATTAATTACCAAGGAACAAATGTATTTGGTTCATACATAATCATTCCACAAACTATAACTTAGTACTTTCTGTGTAAAGATGGACCAAGGTGAAACATAAAAGCGTTTGACCTCTAAATATTTTAAATTAAATCAGTTAAAACAACAAAGGGAAAAAAAAATCATCAGCAGCAAAGAGTTCAGCAAAAATAAACAAAAAACCTCGGAATAATAACAAGCCTATCTCTGGCTCCTGTCCTTTAGGCCCCAGATATCATACAGGTGAATTCACAAAATTCTGAGAATTCTCAAATATCCCAGAAGAGAAAAAGAAGGGAACTGGCATCCTTATCTTTTCCCTCTTCTGAGCTGGTGGTAGTGAAAACTGAAAACTCAGGCTAGCTAACTTTCTCCAGTGGAATGCCACAGTAAACTACTAGTACACTATGGGAATAGGATAATTCCCTCGCTAGGAGAGACGAACACTAATAAGGGAATCTGCCAGTATTTCAGAAAGGTTAAGTGTTCTCACAAGGACTCACCATAACCTAGGCTGAGCTCCCCCATAATGTCAGACTTCAGAAAGCTGGACAGACTAGGATATTCTAGCCTTACTATAGCTCTGGGGGAAAAGTCTGAGAAACCAAGGGAACGGAGTATGGCAGCAGTCACACACACTATAGCAACCAATATAATGCAGGGAACAAAACTGTTTATAGTAAGCTTAAGAAAGAAAGAAATAGAAGTCATGGCAACTATGCAAACATACTCTAGCAAAAAAATAAGTAAATAAGTACAACCCTCGGGGGAACTGAAAAAAAGGCTGAGGGAGAGGCATTTGAAGAATCCAGTCTGAAACAAAACATAACTCAGTAAGAAAAGAAAATTCTGTACTTCACCTAAACTACAGAAAAATAACAAAAAGCAAATGAAAAAGTTAAAAAATGAAATGGGAAAAGAATAAGATAATGAAAAGAGAGAGTCAAACTTAAAGAATAATTAACTACCAAGGAACAAAACAAACACAGATGAAAATAAAATTACTAACAGAAAAAAGCTTGAGATAATTACTATAAACTCAGCTCAAGATGGGTTTAATAGTGACTGGATATATCCTACTGCCTTAATCAATGGAAAAAAGTTAAACAAAGCTATGGTTTTTCAGACAATTAACAAGTAATGCAGAACAGTAACTTCCGAGAGAGGAAACAATGTGAGCTCCGTGACTGACCCAACTTTCTGCCTGGGGAGAGCATCCAGTACAGGGACGGGGACCTAAGCAGAGGCCAGTAGTTCACCTGAATTTAAGGAGGCAGCTGGGAGCTGGAACAGAGTTGGTCACTGAGAGAAGTAAAGGCAGCTAGAGTCTACAGGGAAGAATCCTGGAGAGAAGAAAGCTACAAAGTGAGCTCTGGAAATCTGCAGAGGCTTCAACTTGAATCTTCAGCAAAGCACTAATCACTGCATGTATTTGAATAAAACACCCAGAGGGGGAATAGTTAGTATTCCTACCAGTCACAGGGGAAAAACCTTGTTATCCAGGAGGCAGTGAGTTATGGGTTATACTTAGAAAAAAAATCAGCCATTAGCTTAAAGGCTGCTCCACTCTCACTTAACAAAGCATAAAGGAAACATAAAAAAGATCAAATTTTCTTCAAGTAACTCACTCATGCCCAAGAACAAAGCCCAAGAATTTTCTTTTTAAAATAAAAGTACATCCAACGTCCATCAAGGTAAAATTTACAATGTTTGACATCTAATAAAAAAATGACAGTTATGCAAGAAAGTAGGGAAATACAAACTTTAATGAGAAAAATCAATCAAAATGAACCTGACAACACAGATGACTGAATTATAGATAACGGCAAAAAGTATTATTTTAACAAGATTAAAAAAAAAAATCAGCATGTTAAGGAAAGCCATGGAAGATAATTTAAAAGATCTATACCAAACCTGTAGAAATGAAAAATAAAGTAACTGAACCAAAAAACACTAAGATACTGCAAAAAAGATTAATGAACCCAAAAACACAGCAAAAGAAATGAGACAAAAATGTTAGGACAAAAATGAATAGAAGAGTAGCACAGACAACTTTAAGCTGCCTAATGTAAGTGAAATTGGAGCTCTCAAAAGGGGAAATGAACAGAAGAATCCTACTGAGGAAATAATTGTCAAAATGTTCCCAAATTTAATCAAGATTATAAATTCCCAGATCCAAAAAGCTCAATGAAATTCTAGCAAAATAAACATGATGGAAAGCATACCAACTCATATCACAACCTGCTTAAAAACAACTGTAAACAGAAAAATCTTTAAAAAGCAGGCAGAAAAATGAAGCATATTATAAAAAGAGAAACAAGGATAGGTATCAATTTTAATTAAAAAACTGCAAGACAAAAGTAAGCACTTTAAAAAAACTACACATGATAAAATTTTATGCTCAGCAAAGTCTCTTTCAAAAATTAATATAAAATAAAACCATTTTCAGACATAGAAAGGAAAAAGAATCCAAAACTAGCAGACCTAAACTACCAGAAATGTTGAAGGAAATCCTTCAAATAAAAGGAAGATTATACCAGACGGCTGATCTATACAAAAGGAATGAAGAACAATGGAAATGGCAAAATATAAAGAAATCCTTTAAAGGATAATTATCCCTTTAAAGCAGAAATAATAGCAATGTATTGTGGGGGGTTATAACAAAGGTGGAAGAAAAATATATGATGATTGCAAACAGTATGCAAGAGGAGACATTCAAGACATTCAACTATACACTACTGCAAGGTTCTTAAATTTTAAGTAAGTGGTATGACTGGACATGAAGGCAGACTGTAGAAAGTTAAAAATGAATACTATACACCCTAAACTGACCTCTGAAAAACTCAAGACAAAGAAGTATAGCTAGTAAACAGAAATAAAATAGAATACTAAAAATGGCCAATTAATGCAAAATAAGGCCAAAAAAAAAAAAAAACTTACAGAAAAGGGATAACAGGACAAACAGAAAATAGAAAGATGGCTGATTTAAGCTCAAACGTAATAATCACACTAAATGTAAATGGCATAAACACTCCCAATGAAAAGACAGAGACAGGCACAAGGAGAAGCAGGTTCCCACTGAGCTAGGAGCCTGATGTGGGACTCAATCCTAACACCCTGCGATCATGATTTGAGTCGAAGGCAGACACTTAACAGACTGAGCCACCCAGGCTTCTCTGGACTTGAGACTTACAAAGCAGCAATAGTAATCAGGTCAGTGTGGTACTGTCAAAAAGCAAAGACAAATCAATGGAACAGAATACCTAGCCCACAAATAGCCCCACATAAATACAATCAACTAATGTTTGACAAAGATGCAAAGGCAATTCAATGAAGCAAAGATGATCTTTTCAACAAATGGTGTTGTTGTAACAACTGAGCATCCATATGCAGAAAAATGAATTCTAGACATATAGACAAAGATCTCATATCCTTTCCCAAAATTAACTTGAAATGGATTTTAAACCTAAATATAAATCCTATAACTATAAAACTAGTATAAGATAACACAGGAAAAAATTTAAATGACCTTGGGTGTGGCGATGGCTTTTCAGATACAATACCAAACGCGTGATTCACAAAAAAAAAAAAAACTGATAAACTGGTCTTCATTAAAATTTACAAAATTCTGCTCTGCAAAGTTCAACGTCAAAACAATGAAAAGAGAGGCCAACTGTCTGAAAACATTTACAAAACACATCTGATCTTATAGGACTGTTATCCAAAACACACAGAGAACTCTTAAAACAAAATAAGAAAACAATCAGATTAAAAAATGGGTCAACAGACACCTCACCAAATTAGATATACAGATGGCAAATAAGCATATGAAAAGATGTTCCACATTATATTTCATATGCATATGGAAATGCATATTAAAACTCACAGACACACAAAAGTCTGCACATGGATGTTTATAGCAGCTTTATTCCTAACTTCCCCAACTTGGAAGCAACCAAGATGTCCTACAGAAGGTGAATGAACAAATAAAACTGTGGTACATCTAAATAATGGCATATTATTCAGTGCTGAAAACAAAGGAGTTCTCAAGCCATGAAAAGACATGGAGAAACCTTAAACGGGTGTTACTAACTGAAAGAAGGCAATGTGAAAAGACTACATCTTGTGTGATCTCAACTATATGAAATTCTGGAAAAGGTGGAGACAGTAAGATCAGTGGCTGGAGTGGGTACAGGAATGAATAGGCAAAGCACAGAGGACTTTAAGGGCAGTGAAAATATTCTGTATGCTACTATAATGGTGGATACATGTCATTATACATTTGCCCAAACTCATAGAGTGTCCAACACCAAGAATGAACCATAATGTAAACAACAGACTTTAGGAGATTATGATGTGTCAATGTAGGTTCATTAATTTTAACAAATATACCACTCTGGTGGGGGATGTTTATAATGAAGGAGGCTATCCATGTGTAGGTTCAGGGAATATATGGGAAATCTTTATCTTTCTCTCAATTTTTTTATGAACCTAAAACTACTCTAAAGAAAGCGTTCCCCCGCCCCGGCCCGCTTTATTTAAGGGAGAGAGAGAGCACAAGCGTACAAGTTGGAGAGGGGGACAGAGGAAGAGAATCTTAGGCAGACTCCATGCTCAGTGCAGAGCCTCACAAGGGACTCAATCTCACGACCCTGAGATCATGACCTGAGCAGAAATGAAGAGTCAGACACTCAACTGACTGAGCCACCTAGGTGCCCCTAAAAAAAAGCCTTTAAAAATAAAGGATATATGGGATGCCTGGATGGCTCAGTTGGTTAAGTGTCTGCCTTCCACTCAGGTCATGGTCCCAGGGTACTGGGATGGAGTCCCCCACTGTCTTTGCTCAGCAGGGAGCCTGCTTCTCCGTCTGCCTGCAGCTCCTCCTGCTTGTGCGCTTGCTCTGACAAATAAATAAAATCTTTAAAAAAATAAAATAAAATAAAAATAAAGGATATAAAAAGGATAAAACATTACGACCAGGTAGGGTTTAGTCAAGGAAAGTAAGACTGACTGAGCTTCTGAAAATGAACCAATGCAATTCACCATATTCACAGACTAAAGAAAAACCATTTACAGTCATCTCAACAGATGCAGGAAAATCACTTGACAAAATTCAACACCCATTCATGATAAATTGAACAAAACTGTCTGCAAAGAAAAAACACAATATCCTCAACTTGATAAAATACATTTACAAGAAAGCTATAGCTGCCATCCATACTTCATGGTGAAAGTCTGATTTCCCCTAAGATTCAAAACAAGACAAGGATATCTGCTCTCATCACAGATATTTAACTTCACATTAGAGGTTCTAGTCAATACAACAAGACAAGAAAAAGAAAAAGAATATACACAGGAAAGGGAAAAGTAAAACTTTTCCATTCACAAATAATTGTTTACATGGACAATCCGAAAAAACTTACCAAATGCTATTAGAATTACAAGGGAGTTTAACAAGGTCCCAGAATACAAGGTCATGATACACATACTAATCATAATCCTGCATACCAACAAAAATCAACTGAAAACTGAAATTAAACCAACAAAAAGAAATACTAAAGTATAAATCTAATAAAATATATATATAATAAAATATGATGAAAATTAGAAAGCAATGATGAAACAAATCTAAGATTTAAATAAATGGCAAGATCAACTGGGCTCATGAATTGAAGACTCAATATTTTAAGATGTCAATTCTTTCCAAACTTATCTATACTCAACCAAATTCCAATCACAATCCCAGCAAGAGGCTGGTGGAAATAAACCAGTTGCTTTAAAAATTTATATGGAAAGGTAAGGGAACTAGAACAGCCCAAAGAATTTTGATAAACAACAATATTGGAATACACACACTACCTAACTTCAAGATTAACTTCAAAGCCCGAGTAATCAAAATAGGGTGGGTTTAGGCAACAGTATGGCACAAATAAATAAAACAATAAAGTAGAGGATAGACTTACATAAATATGGTAAAAGGATTTTTGCTTAAAGTGCCAAAGCAAATCAATATAGGAAGGACAATCTCTTTAATAAACAGTACTGAAATAACTATTTACCTATCTATCTAAAAGAAGAACCGTAAGGGGAGCCTGGGTGGCTCAGTGGTTTTAAGCGTCTGCTTTTGGCTCAGGTCATGATCCCAGGGTCCTGGGATGAGCCCGATGTCAGGGTCTCTGCTCAGCTTCTCCCTCTCCCTCTGCCACACACTTGTTATCTAATAAAATAAATAAAATCTTAAAAAAAAAAAAAGAACCTTAAGCCTCAATCATACCATGTATCAAAATTAACTGAGGATTTCTTAGATGCAATATGAAAAGCATAACCCACAGAAGAAGGAAAATTGATAAACTAGGTCTCATCAAAATTAAGAACTTCTGCTCTTTCAAAGACACCCTGAAGAGAATTAAGACAAGCCACAGATTTGAAGAAAATATATGGGAATCAGGTAGTTAATAAATGATTTGTACTGAGAATATATAAGGAATTTTTTAAATTTAGTAAGAAAAAAACCAACCAAAATAAAAACCGGGCAAATTATTTGAACATTTTAAGAAAGAAAATACATGGACGGCAAATGAGAGCATGAAAAAGGGCTCAGTATCATCAGTTACTAAGGAAATGTACACTAAAAGCATAATGAGATACCGCCACACACACATTAGAATGGCTAAAATCAAATAAACTCATAATACCAAGTACTGTCAACTCTCTTTGTTGGGTTGAAAACTGGTACATCTATCTTGCAAACCAGCTGGGTAGCTTCTTACAAGTCAAATGTATGCCTGCCATATTGCTCAGCAATTCCACTGATAAGTATTTTACGATAGGTATTTTACCTAAGCAAAAGAGAACTTAAGAGTCATACAAAAAACCTTTGTGGTACCTCTATGGAAATGTTTACAGCTACTTTATCACCAAAATCTGGAAATGCCCTTCACTTGATACATGGATAGTAAGTTGTGGTACATCCAAGCAACGGAATATTAAACAAAAATAAAAAGGAACAAACCACTAATACACACAACATGAATAAATCTCAATGAATTAATGCTCAGTAAAGAAAGCCCGACTCAAAAGGCTATATCCTATGATCCTATTCATATGCCCTTCTGGAAAGAAAAGAACTCTGGAGACAGAAAAAACAGGAGTTGCCGAGAATGGGGATGACAGAATTTAAGGTGCTAACTGTTCTGTAGCTGTTACGTAACTATAGGATTTCTCCAAATTCACAGACCTGTACATTACAAAGTGTGAATTTCAGGTGAATTATATCAACTAAAAAAAAAAAGACAAAAATACAGAAAAATAATATGGAAGGAAAAGAAAGACAATGTAACATGAAGGTAACTGATGTCCTTAAAATAGAGAATTCTCTAAATAAACAAAAGAGACAAAGACAGAATCCAAGAAAAACTTCCTTAGATGAAGAAGTTAATCTGTATTTTCAAAAGAACACTATTTTCTTTCTTTCATTTTGTTTTTTTAAAGATTTTATGTATTTAAGAGAAAGTGAGCTTGAGAGAGCACAAGCAGGGGAAAGGCAGAGGGAGAAGCAGACTCCCCACCGAGCAGGAAGCCTGAAACAGGGCAGGATCCCAGGACCTCAGGATCATGACCTGAGCCAAAGGCAGATGCTTAACCCAGGTTCCCCAAAAGAACACTATTTTCTAGATGAAAAAAGTGATGAGATTTAAAGTCAGACATATTTGGTTAATTTCAAAGAGAAGTAAAAACTCTTCAGATATCCAGGCAGAGGAAACAAGTCAATAGAACACGTGAGATATGTTGGGAGGGAGTGGATACCACAGTGTTTTAAGACAAAACAAGATTCACAGAAAACACTATTACGTTCTGAAGGAAATGGGTATACTATTAAAGTGGTAAACGATGCCTCTCAGAAATGTAGGAGATATTTTTTTTTTAAAGATTTTATTTATTTATTCGACAGAGATAGAGACAGCCAGCGAGAGAGGGAACACAAGCAGGGGGAGTGGGAGAGGAAGAAGCAGGCTCCCAGCAGAGGAGCCTGACGTGGGGCTCGATCCCATAACGCTGGGATCACACCCTGAGCTGAAGGCAGATGCTTAACCGCTGTGCCACCCAGGCGCCCCTGTAGGAGATATTTTTATATATAAAAGACTTTAAGGATTTCAGCATCCATGAATTCTTAAAAAATCTATCAGATAAAATTTAGTCAATTAGGAGAAGACATCAAGTTAAAAAAAAAATGGGAGAAGCCATGGTTAAAAAGTGCTTTGAGGTTTGAAAGCACTTAAAAGTGTAGAGCAGTGGTTTTCAAAATATAGCAGGTATCAGAATCACCTGGAAGGCTTATTAAAACAGAATGCTGGGCCTTAGTCAGTGTTTCCATTAAGTCTCCTGGTATGCTGATGCTACAGGGTCCAGGAAACACACTTTAATAATGACTTGTTTAGTTCTAAGACTAAACAACTAGGATAATTATGATTATAAAACCTAATGGTCACATATAAAAAATAATACATTTACAAAGAGATTCTGGTTAAAGATGGCAGACTAAATATGTGAATTTACCCATACTCCCAATAAAATAAAATAAAAAAATAAAGAGCTTTTTAAAAGGAGTAGACTTAAAATGAACACTTAGGAATAAACTTAAAGGGTCTAAGACTTCTGGATTTACTTTCCTGTTCTTTTTGACCTTTTAAGGCCTAGAAAGTTGAATTATAACCCATCAAAGGAAAAAGTTAAGCAATAAAATTTGTAGAGTAGAATTCCCAAACAGATCAGGAATTGGTGGCACCAGGTAGCTTCCATTACTGAAGCAAAAGGTAGAGATAAAAATAAGATTCATTAAATACTTTTTTAAAGAGCAGTTAAGACTCTCAGATTTCATTCCATTTTTTACTCTGGCCAACCGAAGAGGGTAAAGCAGAATTTCTCAAGTCTGGCACTACTGACATCTTGGGTCAAAAAATTCTTTGTTGCGGGCAGCCAACCTGTGCAGTGTAAAATGTTTAGTAGTCTCTCTGGCCTTTGCTTACTAGATGCTATTAGCATCTCTCACCCCAAATTGGAGAGCAAAAAATGCCTGCAGACATTGCCAAATGTCCCTTGGGGGCAAAACTGTGCCCATTTGAGAACCACTGCTCTAGAAACATCTCCTTCGATGAATCTTTTTAGGAAACTCTCCTTTTTTTTTTTTTTTTTTTAGATTTTATTTATTTATTTATTTATTTGACAGAGAGAGAGACAGCTAGCGAGAGAGGGAACACAAGTAGGGGGAGTGGGAGAGGAAGAAGCAGGCTCATAGCAGAGGAGCCTGATGTGGGGCTCGAACCCATAACGCCGGGATCACGCCCTGAGCCGAAGGCAGACGCTTAACCGCTGTGCCACCCAGGCGCCCCTTAGGAAACTCTCCTGATGAAGAAATGCTTATTTATTTAACACTCAACAACTCCTTTATTTTTATTTTTCTTTTGTTAAATTCGGGAAAAATGAGATTTAATGCTTTGCTTGAAAATACATGTTCAGCATGCTACCATTCCTAAAAAATATTTTTGTCCATTCATTCATGCGTGTATATACACACTGAGAGAGAAGGAATGTTATTGGTGGTGGGATTTTTTGGGTGACATTTTAGCTTTGTACTATGCAATCCTTGACTGTTCAGTGATTATGGATCATTTCTGCAAAAACAAGTCATCGTACTAAAAAAATAAAAACCTAGCAGAGGCTAACACAAAATAGGTAGGCAGTAATCACTGGCTCTTTCTTCCGAAGTATTTTAAGTATCTTGAGCAAAAAAAAAAAAAAAAAAAAAAAAAAAAAAAAAGTGATAGTTAATGTATATAAAGTCCAATAATTAAAAAAATCAATTCTAGTCAATATCACTGGTGAGATTGGGGTGGAAAAAAGCACTGAAGTAGGCATAAATTGCTGGTAACGTAGATAGAAGATTAGGTGGGAGATCCATATATTTAAGTGGTTAATGTAATCACCGATCAAAGACACAGCCACACATGAACCAAGATTTATGATCAATCTAATTCTAGACCACTTAGCAAAGAAACTCAAAATAAACAATTAAAGCTCCAATCTCTACACAACAGTATTTTTTCTTTTACGTGCTTTCTTCATAGTTCAAAAAGTTTCTACAGCTGTTTCATAAATCAGAAAAATTTTTTTACAAAAATAGATTAAGCCTCAAAAAATATGAGTAAAAATAAGATTTGTTTAAATGCGGTTTAACTGTTCTAATTTAAAGACCTGAATACTTTTGAAAAGTTGAGTAAGTTTTGAATTTGTCAAAACCTTTAAGCAAATAAGCATATTGACTATTAAGACTGTTAAAAAAACAGACATATATTACAAGGCAAAGTCCCCTTCAGTTGCCAACGAACCACACCAAAATTGAACAGTTCATGAATAGAGACAGAAGCACCAAAAAGGAAAGGGGAAAATATGACTAGAATTGCATACTACAGAGTCAATTCCTAGACTGACCACAATAATCTAGCACACTTAAGATCAACCTTGGCCATCTAGCCTATCTGCCAGAGATCTAATTACAGGAGGATAAGAAAACTGCTTCCTTGTTACTACCTTTCCAATATACCTTGTTATTAACAGTGACTAAAATGCAGTGTCAATTTTATCAGTTTCCTAGACAATAAAGGTAAAGAACTAAGTTGTAAAAACTTTAAGAGGAATACAATTTTTCATATTGTTCACTAAAGTGATTTTCTGACTTAAAACACATTAAAAAAAAAAAAAATCCTTAACACCCGCTCCTCCCAACCATAATTGTTCTTGAGGCAAAAAAGGTGTTCACAGTGGTTCTGGAGAGAAGAATACTAGGAACATGAATCCCTCCTTTTAAATCTTTACTATATACGTATAAAGAACATGACTACTTGATAAATGAACAAAATCTGACTTTACAAATCATACCTTCCCCCGACCCCCCCAAAAAATGAAAGTAATGTTTTAACACCCTTTATTTTGTAATACATTTATTACACTATGCCTCTTTTGTATTAAACAGACTCGAGTAGAATCTCCAGTTTCTTACTGAGATTAAAAATATCTGGTTTCCATGCCCAACTACAATAAGAAATATAATCAAGAGAATGATCTCAGTTGAAGTAACAACCTCCAGGAATTATTTTATTAAAGTCTAATACTTATAGTTCAAGCAATATCAGAACTTTCTGAAAAAAAGTGAGGTAAGTAAAATAATAAAATTCTGACTCGTGTATAAAATGGAGTCATTTGGGAAATCAGACAAGCGTTAGAAGTGGAATTTAGAAATCATGGATTAAAGAAATATTATTTTAACCCAAATACCTCGCCCCAAATCACAATAACTCTATTAACTGTAATGTTAATATGTTGTCTCTTTTTTGGGGGGGGGAATGGAAGGATCATCTTAAACTGAAGTTTATTTGCACCACCTGAATAAAGAAATTGTACTACTATAATGAAAAACGGTATCACTCTAACAATGCTACCTAATTAAAATGCAACCTACACCTAATTAAACATGAAATTTCAGATTACAGAAGCATGCTTTATGTCAAGATACAAGATTTGTAATACCATTGAAATGACCAGCTTTTACAGATACACATATTACTTGAGAAACACAGTAATTTCTTCATAGCATGAAGGTCGAGGACCCAGCCACAGAGCTAGGACTAAAGAGTATTAGTAAATATTACAACCAGGCTGTCCCAAATAGCGGGCGTTTAAATGTAGTCGGCCAGACAGAACAAAGAGGCCGACCTGCCTCCAGGGATGACAGTGCTGCAGTCTGAGGTCGCTGGGACAGGACGAGAAGGGGGAATGGGCCTAAAACCTACGTATAGACAGCCTACGCAGACACAGGAAAAAACAACAACAACAACAAAAAGGGACCTGGAAGAATGGGGAATAGCTTACACGAAAGCTACTCACGAAAGACGACTGGGGGAGGGAAACTACAGCTGTCTTGTCTTTGCTTCTCCCATCGGGGTTATCTTTCCATCTCCACTGCTCCCCACGGCCATCGCTGTCGGCTCTTCGCAAGACTCAGGGCCCTAAAACTAAGCTAGCGTGACCACGGGAGATAGTGAGGAAATGGGGACGGAAGGCACTCCCTGTTGGGTGGGGTACCACGTTACCGACGCGCCGCATCCAACCCGACTCGGGTTCCCTTTTCCTTCGCCTCTTACGCTTAGCACCCTGAAGGTCACTAAAAGCCGCCTTACCCAGCTCGCCATGGAGCACAGTCCCAAGATGTTTCCCATCTCCACAACGTCGCAGGAGCAGCGGCTGCCGACAAGATGGAGACACTACCTCTCCACCCTTTCGGGCCTTATTTACTATCTGCGAGCCACTTCCGGCGCAGAGCCCACCCCGCCCCTCAACTTTGCGTCACTTCCTTTGAGGCCTGTGTTGGATGGGGTGGGAGAGGGTGTTGTGTGGAGATTGCGCGTGCGCATTCTTCGAATTTGAGGCAGTTTTCGCAGTGGCGTTCTTTTTAACACCGCGGTTGGAAACGTCTGGCTAATGCAACCTGACCGTAGTTTGCCACATTAAGGAAACGATGTGAGAAAAACTCACCTTTACTTAATGTTTATTTGAATTCGGGTTTACTAGAAGCTGAGGTGGTGGTTGATGATTTTGTCCTCGTTCATTAGAAGAATTTCTGACTGCTTTTGGAGGATTGCCTTCTCTTTCTCGATGCTCATCCGTTCATCCACTTATTTTTACACTTTTGCGTCCTTTTAACCCCTCTTTCCTTCTCAGATATTCTTGCAGGCCACTGCCTGGGACAAGTTCTGTTGGGGTATTTCCATTCGTTTGGGTACTTAAAGTTTTTTGTGTCACTTCTTTGTTGTCGACACGCATTTTAATATCTTGTCCAATTAAGATGTTACAGGAGGTTTGCACATTCAAAAATTTTAATTAGGTAAAAAGACCCATACTGATTATAAGAACTTAAACATAGTGTTGATTTTATTGAACGTTATGAGCTGTTCAGGAGACATTTGGAATCCTTGCAAATTATGTGATAATGATCATTTCCAGGGAATGTTCACAAAGTTCTAGTTCTTTTCATAGTGTTATAAAAGATATTCTAGGAGAACAGGTTGGCGCACAGAAATAGAAATAGTCATTGTCAGTAGTAATACAAGTTTTATAAAGTTTACAAAAATTAGTTAGGTAAAGGTGAGGTAACACCTAGGAATGTAGAACTGTGATCATTAAATGATAAGTAGCAAAAAGGAAGGAATGGAATTGGGTAAAAGACAGTGGGTTTGGTTTGGACATGTTGAACTTGTCTCAGAAATGTTGCCCCTCAGCACGTGAAAATGCAAGTTTAAAAACGAAGAGTTAAGGAGATGCAAAATTTAAAGTAACTTACGTTATCCTTAAAGATGTCAGTCTGAAAACAAGAAACCAGTTTAAGAAGCAAAGCGTTTAACTGGAATTAAAGAATTGCAATTCAGGGTACATAGATTTAAGTAGAATCCCAAATAGTGTCCAGATTTCAGGAGGTTGACAGGATTTTCATGGGGAAAAAAAGAAGATTGGATGAATAGTTTGAAGAAGAGTTCTTTGGTGCTGACAAGAAGGTCTGGATTTGCACTCATTGACTGGTCAAGTGAAGTGATCAGTAGGCAAAAGTTCACTTTTATTAGTCTTTTCAAACGGAATATTCTCCTGCTTGCTGACTTCTTGAATGCTTTGGCCGAGTTCAAAGGTTCAAGAAACAGGATGTGAAAACCGTTCCCTTGAAATGGCTTCTCTGGCTCCATTTTAAAATGGTTCCACTTAAGACATTTTAACAAAGATACATGTTTGAAGTAGACATCCAAAGAGAAATGTTGTAGAATTACAAGAGTCCTTAATATGAATTCAAAAAACTTAACACTGGAAAAATTATCAACTGGGGAGAAGCTATTGACTTAGTTTTTAACTTCTCACTTTGATCGTTGATGTCATTTACACACCCATCCTTTCAATTTTTGCATTTTAAATTCTGCTTTCAGTGTAAGTTGTGAAAATACCTTTAGTAAGATACTTGACTTCTCAGAATCTCAGAATCCTTATGAGTAATATATCAACCTTAAAGAGTTGAGAGGATTAAAAAATATCACATGGTCTTATAAATTATAGCTCAGTGTAAACCTATTATAGACAATACAAGCTAGTTTCCCCCAAAATAAATCATCCTAAAGGATGAATAAAATTTATGCATGGTTTATATTGTACAATACAAGGAGAGAAAGGATCTATGAAAAGTATGTTATGACTTTAATCCTAAAATAATTAAATTCTAAATGTAAATATGCTTAAATATTTTAACATATGTTCTATAAGAGTAAGCCACGTATAGATTAGGACAGAATAACCTATAGGGGTCAGTATAAACTTAGAATTGGAAGAGGTGTATCCTGATTAAAGACATGCTTTTGTCAGTGAAGACAGATTTTGATTTTTTTAATTAAAAATCAAATCTGAGAGACAGAAGGGTAAATGTTAAGTTCTTATAATTATTTAGGCTAATGCTTTGATTCAGGCATGGTTAGACTCTGCACCACTGTTCAACAATCCCAAATGTTAGTCTTTAGTAAGAGAGAAAAACATGAAGAGTTGACTAGTATAATAATACATGAGAATTATGCTTTAAAAAGGGAGCTCTCCCATACATGTAGAGTCCAGAAAATGGACTTTTCCCATTGAGTCTCCATATAGACACAATCTTGGATTAAGTGTCAGTAGAGGGAAGTGTTCAGAGACATGCTTAAATCTGGAGTAAGGATGCCTGTGCTTAAATGCTACCTCCACGTCAAATTAGCTGTGTAATCTTAGGCAAATTTCATTTTTTGTGCTTCAGAGTCCTCAACTTTAAGATGGGAGAGTAACAGTAACTTCTTCATAATGTTGCTGTGCAGATTAAATGAAAACAAAGCGCACAGAATGGTGTCAGTCTCATGGTAAGTGCTCAATAAATACTAGCTACTACTTCTAGATATCAGGGACTTTTCTTTTGTTTTCTTTTTCTTTAATACCCCCCCATAGTTTCTTAATCTTTGAAACCTGGTGTCTGGCTTTCAGTCAATGTTTCCATCTAATTTTCTCAATAAAACTGAAGGTAGAATAAGGTAGGGGCTTCAGGTCCTGCTAAGTAAATAACTAAAAGACAAAACAGGCCCTTTTTATAATTCGTATTAACTGTTAACCTTGAAAATAAAACTGCCAGCTATTTTGTCAGCAAAAGAAGGGTTTATTCAGGAATAGCAGAGAATTGCAATCCAGGACAAGCAAGCTGCCACAAAACCATAGGCAGGTATGGAGAACAAAGAGGAGTGTTCTTCTGTAGAGGAAAGGGGGTAGTTGGGAGTGACTGTTATAAACCTAAAATCCACTGGAGTAAATTTGGAGTTTGAAGTATAGTGGCTTTTCATTGGCCAGGGAAAAAAGAAATCTTCCTTTCTTTGGCTGGGATAGTAAAGTAGTATGGACTTGCAACGTCCATCTCTTCTGTTAGGGGTGCCATTGATAATTGGTGCTAGATGTAAGAGCTCCCCCTGCTGGCCTCCCGACTTCATTCTAAACGAGGTTGGTTTTTTTGTTGCTGTTCTTTAATTTTCACATAATTTATTAAAGTACAACTCCCATGCATTGTTTTGTTAAGAGAATGTTTGTTTGTTTCTTTTTAAAATCTTACCAAATACCCTATATTTCAGGATGAGGTGAGAATGGAGGCATTTAGAACCTACACTGGAGGCAGAGCAGTTCTAGGACTGGTTGATTTAAGCACTTAAGCATGATAATTTTGAAAGAAAGAAAGAGAGATTCTCTGCCCCTTCCTTACATCTTACCAAACATCTCTGTTCCACAAGGAAGGGAAGCATTTTCCAGAAGCCCTCCCCAACTGCCATCAGATTCTTTTTCAGCCTCAAGATCAGAATTGTGTTATATGTCTTTGCTTTAAACAATTCTTGAGAAATGGAGTAGAGATACCATGAAAGATTTACTCATCAGTATTCCCACATAGAGCCCTGAAGAATATAGCCTTGGATCAAACCTGAACAAGATTAAAGTTCTGTTACCACGCCACCTCAAGTCTAGAAGCTGCTTCATTCTCAAGCAAACTTTTAAAATTCAGTGTATAACTTCTCAATAACAAAAATTAAAATTAAAATACCATTTTCTATAAATAAGTAGAAAATGTGAATTTTTATTCACAATAATCAGGAACTTAAGTCAGTAGGATATTAAATTTCTTTCTTAAAACAAGATTTTATTTATTTATTTAGAGCTGAGGGGAGGGAGGGAGAGGGAGAAAGAGAATCTCAAATGGACTGTGCTGAGCACAAGCCCATCAAGGGGCTTGATTCCAGGACCCTGAGATCATGACCTGAGCCAAAATCAAGAGTTGAATGCTTAACTGACTGAGCCACCCAGGCCCCAAATCTTTTTATCTTTAGAACATAAATGCTTAAGACTGGAAATTTCTTGATGGTAGAGACAGTCTTTTAATTATTTTCAATTCCTCCAAGTACTGGCACATTTAAATCCCAGCCAGTGAACATTCACAACTTTGTCTCAACCGTATTCTCAGCAGGCTGGGCATGCACTGTTCTTAGTATTAATGTATATCCGTGAGTAGAGGTCATTTAGAATTACAAATTTCAGTGATAATAATAAATATAAATCTGACACAAATATAGCCACCGAGCACTACTAAATGACAGCAGAGTCAAATATGTGGGATCAGGGGTGCCTGGGTAGCGCAGTCATTAAGCGTCTGCCTTCAGCTCAGGGCATGATCCCGGCGTTCTGGGATCGAGTCCCACATCGGGCTCCTCCGCTGGAAGCCTGCTTCTTCCTCTCCCACTCCCCTGCTGTGTTCCCTCTCTCGCTGGCTATCTCTCTGTCACATAAATAAATAAAATCTTAAAAAAAAATATGTGGGATCAAATTCTCAAAATAATAATACAGGACTTATTAACAGGTAAGTAGTTATTAGTAGCTACCTGAAGTTCTGCCACTTACAAGCTGGGTATACTTAGGCAAATCACTTGATTTCTCCAGGCTTCAGATTTCTCATCTGTAAAATAGAATACTATTTTCCTTATAGAGTTGCAATGGGGATTAAATGGGTCAATAAATGTAAATATTTGTAACAGCTTGCAGACAGTACAAGTTTTAGATTATTACTATTACTACTACTACTATTATTATTATTGATGGTGATGATGATGATGTTAAGAGTCATGTAGCAACTAGGTAATTATTTTTCCTATCCTGGAATAAATGTCTGTGCCTCCAAATGGAACATGAAACCAATGAACTAACTTGGAAAATGGATAAATAGTCAACTAAAATATTCTTGTTGACTTTTACTTTTGAAATGGAATAGCAATCAAGAGTGTCAGCTCTCTTAAATTGATCCTCATTTTTTAAAAGTAAATACATATTATAAAAATATCAGAGTCATCAATGGACAAAAAAATTGCTTCTGATAATTTAAACATTGCCTAGATAGATTATTAAAAAGAAGGCAAATCTGGTAATAATTTAAAACCACAATTCATGTAAAAACTGTAAGATTTTTCAAGTGCATCTGTTCTAGAGTACTCCATTACCTTGCCGTGGGCAGGATTAAACCTTACTACTGCAGAGAGACAATATACACAATCTCTTTTAAATTGCAGGCTATTTTGCACTCCATATATTTCTCCTCCTCTACCCTGGGACATAATCAATAACCTTATAAAATAAGTCAGGATTCTTAATCTAAAAACATTCTGACCCAAGCTCCGACTCTTTTAGTGTGTTGTTTCAAGATAAAATTTAAACATCAATATAGAATAAAACTCTTATTTGGAACTGAAATACTAATTTAAACATAAATATATATAGAATCAATAACCTATTTTTAGAAGAGATAGTCAGCTGTTCTACTTTCTCAGACAAAACGTTGGTTATATTTATATAAAAGAAACCATAGTTATTGGCTGGCATAAATAATGCCTATACAAATCTCTCAAGCATTACAATGCCTGCTGTTTATGAAGCCCTACATTCTGGCTTTACATACAAAAGGAAGGTCAAGCTGTGAAAGTCAAAAGAATTTATGACATTGTTCCACTACTAGAGCCTACAGAAGAAGGTATTATTTAAGAAGCACTGAAGAGCTCTTAAGGAATCAAAAATCAATCCATTTGCAGCTAACTGTTGGCTGCAGGCATTTATGGAAGAGAGAGTAGATGCACTAGAAAAATCTTATTTTACTTGTAAGTAAATACCAAATTAAAAATCCCCTGATAGTTTGGGGAACAACAGATGACAAATTTAAAAAATGACAAGATGTACCTGTAATGAAGGAATTATTTGCAATCACACTACAGGTGAGGTGTTTTATTTTTTATTCACTTACATAGTATTCACAATCAAGCTTTATCCTTTCAGGTCAATTTGTTTTTCTGTTTCTCTCTCCTCAGTGACTAAATTCATCTCATGGGTTTTGTTGTTAAAAGCAATCATATTTTCTGTAAGACTTGCTTCCTTCTCCACATCTTTTTAATTCCAATTCTCTATGTCAGGACTGATACAATCTGGAAAAGAGGATGAATTGAACACCATGAACCTTTAAATTACCTTGATATTTCTAAACACTAAGGGGAAAAGTTTTTAAATTCTTCAAGGTTGCAAGGTATTTCTTTCTTTTCTTTTTTTTTTTGCAAAGTATTCCTTAGTTAAAATTCATAGCGTATTATATTTCTGGCTTTCTAAATGTTACAATTTGTGGCAACTTTTATTTCTGGCTTTCTAAATTAAATTCTAACACAAGCCATCGATTTAAGTTTTGTTTCCAGGGTAGTCACTTATTCTACCCACTCATATGTAAAAGAGGTCAAATGTTTTCAGGTCCCATTCATTAGACAAGGGAAGTTTTGTTGAGATATTTCATTATAATATATCACCTTTGTTTCTGTAACTGAGGAAGAGCAAAATCGAAAACAAAATTTGTCTTGTGAGCTTGAGTTCAGCTTATTATTGTTTTACACTAAAGCCCTTCTATTTACTGGAATTTGGAGGCAGAGGATAAGAAGTAGGAAGGAAACTCCAAGAGATTTTCTCAATAGATAGTATCATAGATTGCTTTTCTCTAGATTTGTTAATGTTCTAAGATTTATTAATTGTCATTCATTTAGGACTGTCAATGTACTTGCTTGTCTTTTTTCATAGAAAATAATAATCAATCTGAGAAAATAAATATGATTTCCAGATTTTGATATCTTAGATTATTTCCAAGAAAATAATTTTGTAAAGTCTCAGAAATTTTGAGTTTGCTAAAGAAATAGTTTCATAGCAGGATCAAAAAAAGGTGAGGGACAGCTGGGTGGCTCAGTTGGTTAAGCGTCTGCCTTCGGCTCAGATCATGATCCCAGGGTCCTGGGATGGAGCCCCACATCAGGCTTCTTGCTTGGTGGGGAGCCTGCTTCTACCTCTGCCTGCCACTCCCCCTGCTTTGCTCTCTCTCTCTCTCTGACAAATAAATAAATAAAATCTTTAAAAAAAAAACGGCATAAAAGGGACCTTGAATAACTACTCACTGTCATCCAAATCCTTCTTCACTTATTTCCCCCTGCTGTGAAATTCACTCTTAAATTCATTCATTTATAAATATTTACTGAATGTATACTATGTACAAAGGCATGCCTAGTACCTTCAAAACATGTAAAATTATCTATGACCTTATGGAATTTACACTATATGGGGCATTCACAGAGGGATGATTCCTGGAAAGAAAACCAAGGGGAACTATCAAAGTCATTTCACACCAGCTCCATAATTTATTAATTAAAATCGCATTTATTTAAAACACCTCCTATGTAAAAGGCATGTTTTCATTTTGCAAATACAGTAAATTGCATAGGTATTATGTGATTAAATTTTGAATGTAGTGTTTGAGGCATGGTGAAGACTACACATTATTTAATTATGGTAGCAGTATGCTTTTTCTGAGGTGACCTTAAGAAAACAAACCAGATTATTCATTAAAATTTTCATGTAAATACTTTGCAAATGTGTTATTCATTTTTCAATAATATTAAATATTTCCATAGACAATTATAAAAAGATTAGAATAAAAATTCATTAATCAAAAAATGACCAACTCTATAGTTGTTTCCAAAATTAGAGCACCTGGGCTAAGCTGAATAATGCCCCTCCAAAGAAGGGCACATCCTGATTTCTAGAATCTGTGAATATGTCACTTTATAAAGCAAAGGGGACTTTGCAGGTATAATTAAGATAAAGATATGGAGTTGGGAAGTTAGCCTGGATTATCCAGGTGGGCTCAATGTAATCACAAGGGTCCTTATAAAATAAAGAGGGAGGCAGAAAAATAAGAAAGAGATAGGATAACACAAGAAGAGGTCAAGGTGATAAGCAGCTATAGGCCAAAGAATGTAAGTAACCTCTAAAGGTAGAAAAAGCAAGGAAATGGATTCTCCCCAAAACTTCCAGAAAGAATGCAGTCCTGCCAACACCTTAATTTTAGCCCAAAGAGACCTATTTTGGACTTCTGACCCACAAAACCAGAAGATAATAAATTTGTATTGCTTTAGGCCACTGGGTTTGCGTTAATTTGCTATAGCAGCAATAGAAAAATAATTATAACACGTTTTGAGCATTTACTGTGTGCAGCTACACATTTTAAATGTATTATATCATTTAATCATCCTAAGAGCCTTATACAGTAGGTACTGGAGTGACATTACCAGGGTGGTGCCATAGGTCAATTTCTTCACAAGAATAATAGCTATTCAAAAACAAGATACCACTGGGGTGCCTGGGTGGTGCAGTCGTTAAGCGTCTGCCTTCGGCTCAGGGCTTGATCCCAGCGTTCTGGGATCGAGCCCCACATCAGGCTCCTCTGCTAGGAGCCTGCTTCTCCCTCTCCCACTCCCCTTGCTTGTGTTCCCTCTCGCTGGCTGTATCTCTCTGTCAAATAAATAAATAAAATCTTTAAAAAAAAAAAAAACCAAGATACCACTGAGACAATCCTAGTGCGGGAAAATGAGACTCAAGCACCCCTTGCACCACAGAGACCAAGATAGACTGCATTACAAGAGTAAGGGAAGCAGTTACGTGTTGACCACACTGCCCCTACGTCAGGCCAGTGCAGCACCACGTGAAAATGTCTCTGAGTCTCCAGTTCTTGCAGTGGGGAAAAAATATACAGGGGACCACCAGCTTCCCCCCAACAATGTGGATTGTTTTGTGGGAGCCTCTACTCTGATTTTACCCCAGGGGGATTGCAGGGGAATTTTCAGGGCTCAATCACTGAGAATTTGACTGTGTTGGAGTAGGGAGGATGGGCCTGTAACAACCAGCATAGAGATCTTGGCAGACTGAGTTCATACCTGCAGTGCACAAGTCCTAATCCAAACAGTAGTTTTGCTCATTTACAGAACCAAGTCAGGGGTACACCGGTGAGGGAACTCAGTGGGGTGCATATATGTCTGGTTTGGATCCTCAAACAAGTTTTCCTGGCCCTGGAGCCTAGATTGCCCACACCTAGGCAAAAAGCTGAGTGAGACACCACCCACTGTGGAGAGGGTCTCCTGGCCATATCTGGCCAAAAGGGCTGGGGGAGCAGCTGGAAGTTGTGTGAAAGAGTGGCACTTGAGCAGAGAGGTGGGTGGATAGAGCTGATTGCTCCCATAGCAAAGCCAATACTGACCATGGAGGATCCCCCTGCTACACACAGACTGGGGGATTAATTCATATCCAAGGCTTAGGTTGGCTCATGGCCCTTCCCAGTAAGACAGCCTGTTTAGACAAGGCAGCTGAAACATAGCCCCATCCACTGTGGCTTTTGGCCACATTAGATGAGAAGAGCTGGTGAGAACACCTAGAAGCTGTGTGGCCCCTTGATGCTTGAGCTGACAGAAATGCAGGCAGAGCCAATTGTTTTCAGAGCAGAGAGTGGGCCTGTTTGGCCAGGGAACTTGGGGCATGGGTCAACTTGAGTTAAGACAACAAAGAGCTTTACCAGCTTTAAAGCTGCTTCTCCCGCTGCACCTAAGCAGAGAAACATAGCCCCATTCATCATTCATTACTGACTACAGCCTTCGGTCTGTTTGACCAAGGAACCCAACCAGAACATTTAGGAAGCTGTGTAGCCCATTCAACAGCTCTGCTTATAGTGGCACTTAAACAGAGAGCATAGCATGTGACCTTCATCTGCAGAGCAAAACCAGTGGCCTCATCTGACCAGAGAATTCAGTGAACAATCTTTCTTGATTTGGGTCCCCAAACAAAGAGCTGTACAGGCCCTGGGACCTATCCTGTTGCCTTGCAAGAGCAGAGAAGCAAATTCATATCCTTGTCTTCTATTGAGTATAATACTCAGTCCCAACCATCTAGAAAGCCTAGAGAATCTAGGCAACTTTAGAGCCCATTCTACAGCTTCACTTTAGAACCAAGCCAGCAGTCCTATCCAACTGTTCTCAGCCAATGGCACACTGGCCCCATCCCTGACCAGATCTCAAACAGTTACCTCATGCCAGAATAGACCACAATAGCATATCTCACCTCCCAGAGATATTACCAGTCAACACTCCCAGAAACCCAAATGAGCTGACTTGTGAAGAACTGTCCCAGCCAAAGCAAATCTGTAAAATCTGGAAGAGGAACCCAATTACTCAAATGCACAGATAGCAATATAAAGAATCAAGGATCACAAAAAACTCAGACAAACAAAAGCAGGTAAACCACCAAAGGAAACTAATGTAGCTCTAATAACTGATCTTAAAGAAATAGAGATCTATGAACCGTCAGACAAAAAATTCCAAATAATCCTCTTAAAGAAGTTTAGTGAACTATAAGAACACAAAAGCAACTAAATGAAATTAGGAAAACAATGCATGAACAAAACAAGAAGTTCAACAAAGCAACAGAAGCCATCAAAAAAAAAAAAAGCAATAAGAAAAACTAGAAATCCTAGAGTTGAAAAATAAACTGAACAATACAGTAGAGAGTTTCAAAAGCAGACTCTACCATGCGGAAGAATGAATCAATGACCTGGAAATAGGACATTAGAAATTACCCAGTCAGAGGAAGGGAAAAAAAAGGATGAAAAAGAGTGAAGAAGGTCTATGAGACCTATAGGATGTAATGAAAAGAAACAGTATTCACATTATGAGAATTCCAGAAAGGAAAGAGAAAGAGAAAGGCACAGAAAGTATATTTAAAGCACTAATGGCTAAAAACTTCCCAAACCTGATGATAGAAAAAAAAATCAAGGTCCGTGAGGCCCAAAAGGCTCCAAATAGATATAACCTACATAGGGTTACATTAAGACGCATTATAATTAAATTGTCAAAAGTCAAAGACAAGAAAGAATTTTAAAAGCAGCAAGAGAAAAGAGAAGTTACATACAAGGGAACTCCCACAAGACTAAAGGTGGATTTCTCAAAAGAAACATTCCAGGCTAGTAGAGTATAGGATGAAATTTTCAATATATTGAAAGAAAAAAAAAATCACTGCACCTGGCAAAGCTTTCTTTCAGAAATGAAGGAGAGATAAAAACTTTCTAGAACAAACAAAAGCTGAGGGAGCTCATTACCACTAGACCTGCCTTACAAGAAATGCTAAAGGGACTTCTTCGAGTGGAAGTAAGATACTAGTTAACATCATAAAAATATGAAAGTATATTTCACAAAAAAAGATGCTAATAAACGTCATAAAAAGATAACCTTAAACTCACTGGTAATCTTAAATATATAGTTAAAATAGATTCTGTAATTTGGTAGCGGTGGCACATAATACACTTACAACTGTAGTTTAAAAAATAAATATAGTAGGGGTGCATGGGTGGCTCAGTCAGTTAAGCTTTTGATTTTGGCTCAGATCATGATCTTAGGAACATGATTTTGAGCCCCACATCAGGTTCTGTGCTAAGCATGGAGCCTGCTTAAGATTCTCTCTCTCTTTCTACCTCTGTCCCTCCTCCTACTTGCACTGGCACTCTCTCTCTCTCCAAGTAAATAAATAAATAAACTTAAGATAACCATAACCACAATAATCTTATTATTTACGCAATATGAAAAATATGTAAATTGTAACAGCAATAGCCTAAAATATGAGGGGGAGAAGAACAAGTGTAAAGTTTAGGGATTGTTTTGAAGTTGTTATCAGGTTAAAATAGGGTGACATAATTTTAAGATGTTTTATGTAAGCCCTATGGTAACCACAAGGGAAAAACCTGTACCAATGACACAAAAGAGCATGATAAAGAAGTTAAAGCTACTGATACCAAAAGACATCAAAATATGAAAAAAGCAGGATAAAAAACAAGAAACAATGAATCTACAAAACCAGAAAACAACAAAATGGCAATAGTAATTACTTATCTAACAATACTTACTTTAATGTAGATAGATTAAATTCTCTAATCAAAAGAGATAGAATGAGTGAATTAAAAAAAAAAACCAAGATCCAACAATATGCTGTCTATAGGAGAGTCACTTAAGCTTTTTTTTAATAATAATATTTTTTATTATATTATGTTAGTCACC
>NC_048227.1:70174059-70174300 GCF_002007445.2 Ailuropoda melanoleuca
CTTAATCCAGCCATCTGTTGAAGGGCATCTCAGCTCCTTCCATGATTTAGCTATTGTGGACAATGCTGCTAAGAACATTGGGGTGCATATGGCCCTTTTCTTCACTATGTCTGTATCTTTGGGCTAAGTATCCAGTAGTGCAAAGGCTGGATCATAGGGTAGCTCAATTTTTAACTTTTTGAGGGACCTCCACACTGTTTTCCAGAGTGGCTTACCAACTTGCATTCCCACCAACAATGTA